>NW_028277125.1:49248257-49399772 GCF_059951505.1 Python bivittatus | reverse complement strand
CAAGCTGTGGAAGGAGATGGTGATATTAAGGCTTTCAATAGGTAGTCACTGGGATTCCATAATGGCTGCATTATTCCACCTGATGGAAGTAAGGGACTGCCACCAAACAGTTTGCTTGTTAGAGGTCAATGTGTGAAGACTGAGAAAATTATCCTGAGGTTTGACCAGCTGAATGCTCCCAAGACATCTTGAATAAGTGCATTAAATGTGCAAAATAGAGCAACATTCTCTTACACGAACTTTGTCTGTCTGTCTATCTCTATTATATCCATCTAAATCTTAAGTAATACCACTGTGGATATTTTTGATTTGTTAAATTTCTTTTAATTAACCCTAATGTTTTGATATTTTTCCAAGTGCGTCCGAGTGGTTTCCTACGTAATATAAAATGAGGCAGTGGTTTCAGGAGCCACTTTAAAACCAGGGATGGAGGCCACATGTCATAAGCAGTATACCAGTGAAATATCCCATAGGTTAAAGTCAATTTATAGTGCTACATTTCTATACAAAATATTTTCAACAGGCTAGCTCTGCACTTCCACATGGCACTTTTCACCTTTTCTTTTTCAAGTTGTGCCTCCTCCTCTTCACTGTCTTAAAACTGGGGACACCAATGAATATTTCTCCTACATGGATTCTTTAGAAATAGGTGCAGGATCTCATAAAAATCTCATTCATTTCAGTATCTCAGCTCAAAGTAATATAATAGTGGAAATGTCATCAACCTTTGATTGATGACTTTCATAGCTGAGACCATTTCATACCCATACTCTGTACATCTCTAGAATAGCAAACATGAAATTATAGTAGTATGTGGCACTCAGGCACAAATGCAGTTTAGAGTAACTAAGAATGCAGATCATCTGACTATGTGTGTACAGATAAGTAGTTGTCATACATTTCCTCATAAAGTGGAAAAAAGGAGAAGGGAAAAAAAATAGGTAATTCCCTGGAGATCAAGTTCCTTAGCTGTTAATTCAGTCTCTGCTCTATGTAACATTTATTTTCTATATTTGAAGGAAATGAAAAGAAACTTGCCTTTTTGTTTGAAATTTCTCATCCGTAGTGAAATAATTTTAGTTTCCAGGATGTATATTCTGCAATTTAATCAAACAATGAGGAATTACCAACTTGATCCCAGGAAAATGAAAGCAATTGTCAGGGGGTTATATGATTTTGTCTCTTGTTAAAAAAAGAAAAGAAAGGAATCTTTTTTTTTTTAACAAAAATCAGCATTTTGTTTATCAGTCTAAACAACTGAAAGAAAAATGGCCAGTGTACCATTTTGGGAGGATAAAAACATGGCTAGCTTATTTCCAGTCTACCAATTTTCTGTCAGTCCAAAATAATATGATTCCCCAGCAAATATTTGACAAAAACTCCCAGTTGAAAAGGTATTTCATTTATCTGATGGCTTAGTTAAGGACAAATTTGTGAAGCTTGAGTGCTTAAATTTAACCTGACACACCACATTCTATTTCATAGCCATTTCATTATTGGGTGCTTTTGTTTTTTATTAAATACAGTTTGAGTACCATTTGAATAAGGGGAATATCCCACAATCTTATGTAGAAAAATATCCATGATTGTGTTCTGGCTGCCTAATGTGCAGTCTCTCTCTCTCTCTCTTTCTCAAAATTGGAAGCATGAAGCTTAAAACTGGGAAACAAATAAAGGAGAGGGCGGTAGCCTATCTGTTATGGACTTCTCACAGAATCTGGTTGGACATGTTGGGATTCTAGGATAATGCAAATATTCTAAGGGATGATTCAGTGTGAAGGAGATTTGATTCAATTATCACTTCAAATTAAAAATTTTAATCACATTTTCAGAATGATTCAAGACATCAGATGAAATTCAGTGCCTCTGATTCATTTTGGGTAGTTTTGAAGACAATTTGGTAATTCAGTAGACTTTCTGGCCTTGCAGTGTCAAACATTGGTGCAATTTTCCTTCCAGTGCTATAATGGGCTTTTTCTCACGTTGATATGAGTAGGCAGGCAATGAGTATTTTTCACCTCTATAAACCCACCCTAGCAGAGTACTTGGAGTAGGCCACTCTGTTGTTTGCCTCTCATTGTTTGATCTTTATTTTAGACTCTGTCATCTTTGGGTCCAGGTTACCTGCAGTTATTTAACCTTTTCAGCCTTTTGTTATTTTAATTCCTTTTTATTCTCCGCACTGTCCTCCCCAAATTTAAAATAAAACAATTCCTATAGAAGAAAATATATGTAGCTCAGGATTGAACTGTAGAGTCCTTGGTGTTCTCTGAGCTTGATTGTTTGCTTGCAGACATTTCATTACCTGACTAGGTAACATCATCAGTGCCCACTGATGCTGCACTGTTGCTGCACTAATGATATTACCTGGTTGGGTAATGAATTGTCTGCAAGCAAACAACCAAGCTCAGAGAGCACCATGGACTCCACAAAATAATTCCTGTTTTCTGTATTTTACTGTGCATATGTCTGAATATGAAGCAGTTTCTTCTGCTGTGCATATTATCTGAATATGAAGCAGTATGTGTTTGGTATTTGACTGAAAATAAGTTTTGATTTGATGATTTGATGAAGCAGTATTTTACTATTAGAGTGTTAATAGTGGAATCCTTGGGGTTCTCTGAGCTTGGTTCTTTTCCTGCAAACGTTCCATTACCCGGCTAGGTAACATCTTCAGTGCTGGAATGGGATGGGGTTTGTTCTCTGTTTATATATATGTTTATATGCATTTTTGGATTTTGCTTGGTCTAAAATGCAGACAGTTTCCCAGTTAAAATTATGGTTATATCTGTCCATGTGTTGTGAGATTAAGGAGTTTTCATCATGTCTTCTGACTCCTAGTTAGACTAGTCTGACTACTCACTACCCTTCTTAGATATCTTCATCAGCAGAGGAAACAACAGCAAACTAGAAACCCAAGTTTATCAGAAGACAACCCACACTAATCAAGTACTCCATTACCAAAGCAACAACCCTACCTCCCACAAGAGGAGCTGTGTAAGAACATTATTCAAGCGAGCACAAACACACTGCAGCAACCCAGAACAGCAGAAAAAGGAAAGAGACCACCTCTACAACATCTTCCAACAAAATGGATATCCACACAACTTTATCAAAAATTGCCTGACCATTCAACCTACTACAACACAAACAACACAAACTATGAAAGGATTACACTTCCATACATCAGAAACATCGCAGAAACCACCAACAGACCACTACAACCACATGGCATCTCCATGGCACACAAACCAACGAAAGCCCTCCAAAATATCTTAAGTAAACCAAAAGACCCCATAGCACAAGAAGAAAAAACAGGAGTCATTTACAACATACAGTGCAAGGACTGCAACAAACACTATGTAGGACAGACAGGCAGAAGACTGGCAGAGCGCATCCACGAACACCAACTAGCACTCAGAATACATGATGAAAACTCCTTAATCTCACAACATATGGACAGATATAAACATAATTTTAACTGGGAAACTGTCAGCATTTTAGACCAAGCAAAATCCAAAAATGCAAGGGAATTCTTGGAAGCGTGGTATTCAGACAAGGCAGCAATTAACAGAGACAAAGAGATAAACAGCATCTACACACTATTCAGAAGAGACAAAAGATCAGAACAGCTCCTCACCAGCAATTATCACCAAGATAAGCAGAGGTTACCACAGGGCACACAAGCAAGCAGCAAACAATACCCTAATCAAGGAACTACTAGAGGGACAAAACAAAACCCCCACCCCCACAACACTGGCAGGGCATGCAAGAATATATAAACAGAAAGCAAACCCCATCCCATTCCAGCACTGAAGATGTTACCTAGCCGGGTAATGAAACGTTTGCAGGAAAAGAACCAAGCTCAGAGAACCCCAAGGACTCCACAGTTCAACCCTGAGCTACACACATTCGCCTCCAGAGTGTTAATTGTTTCTTCTTTTTTTTTTTTTATAAATGTTTTTTTATTTTTACAACAAACACAAAACATACATGAACAAACAAAAACATAAAAAGGCATAAAAAAAGCATCTTCCATTTTATACCGTGTGTCAATCAGTTACCAACTCGTTGGTGCCCCTTTCATAATCTTAAATTCTCATATCATCTATTCAAAATATACTTGTATACTTATCAATAAACAATTATTAATCATTCATAGCTAATCTATAGAATCATTTATTACAAAAAATTTTAACTTTCAATAGGATTAGTAATACATTTTCATCTATCGATTATATGTGTATATATATAATAGTTAATATCAAATTTCTATTATAAAATTTCCTAATCCATTACATTACTATATTTTCTCATCTAATCATTAATAAAAACAAATCCCGTGTCATATAAAATTACTTATCTTCTTACTCTAATATCAAATCTCAATTTAACTCATCTCTGCACATTCCATAATTTTCAATAGCTTCCTCCTGCATAAGTACTTTTTAATTTTTCAAATTCTTAAAAGTTACAGTTCTAACCAGTATCAGTTACAGTATCAGTTACGGTTCTAACCAGGTTACAGTTCTAACCAGATTCTTCACTACATGTTTCAACAAAAATGTCTCTAGTTTAAAATCTATATGTTACTATATTCAACCATGTATAAATTTTAGTCTAATCTCTTAAGACATTTACAATCAAATACAATTTTTAACTATACATCTCAGATTTATACTTTATTCCAGTGCTTGCATAATTTTGAGTTCACCCTTTTCATTCAATATCCCAAAATATCTAGCTGTTTATTCCTTTTTCTATGTTATTGGATAAGAGAAAGCAATAATAAATGTCCTTTCAAACATTCTGCTTTTTAAAGCTTCTGTCAGTTCCATCATTGTTGTATTCCCCTCGTTTTTCTTTAAACATCTGAAGTAGTTTCTTTCAATATTGTTTTACTTCTTCTTTTTGTGCATTCTCTTAATACGATTTTCCATTATAATCTTGTATAATCTTTTTCTCACCCTCAGTGCCAAGAACAAGTCTGTCCCTCTTCATTTATCAGTTGATTAACCCTTTTAATTCTCAGTTTATAGGCCTCACAATAATTCTGTTTAATGCTTCTGATTTCTTGTACTATTTCTTCCTTTTCCATTGATCCCGTTTTATGTTTAATTAAGTCCATTTTAGCTTTAATATCTTTTTTCTTTTTTTTTCTTTTTTGCGGGAATTTCTGCAGCTCTTCTTCCAGTTTTTTATAGTCATCCTCGATAGTTTAAAGATCTTTTTCTGCATTGTGTTTCTCGTATAGTCTATTATCTTGATAAACCTTCATTGAGTCAAAGGATTCTTTATCTTTGTTCTTGCCAAAAATAATATAAAAAAATAAGCAAAAGGAGAAAAATAAAATAAAAAATAAAAAAAAAAGGAGAGGAGGGGAGAGACTAAGTCTCTTTTAAAAAAATCCAACTGGGAGGGGGGAATGGAGAGCAAAGCAAAGCTTCTAGCAGAAAAAAGAGCTACTGCCACTAATCAAGGCTCTTGTGACTAGCTCAAACTTTCCATCTTGATATTTTCAAAATCGCTTTCAACTCCACTTTCTTGTTTATAGTTACGGATGGCACCTGTATAAACATGCACATCCCACTATCTTTTTAGAAAGCACAGAGTCCTTGAGCATGCGTCACAATGAAAGGAAAAAAGCACTAAGTCGCGCCTCTAGATGGCAGTGCAACTTTCTTTCATTTACTTTCTCTTAACTCCACTTTCCCCATTTCAAAATCAAAAAGTATAAATTTCTTATAACAATAAAGAAATCTTAGTCAAAAAAAAAGGCTTAAAATAAAGAGTTATTGAGTATTAAAAAGAAAAAGCCAATCCAGTTAAAAATATATTTTTTTAAAAGAAAAACATCTTGTCAATTCCACTAAAAAGGGAAAGTTGAAAAGAAATTTTTTTTCCCCCTTCTTTTTTTATAAAGTTCAATCTCGCCGCTTAATCCACTTTTCTTCACTTTTAAAAATCTCTTTAAGTTACTTAAGGTGTTCTCCAAGAATAGTTGAATAATAAAAGTCCATCTCACCCAGTTGACACCCCTCTCTTCCTTCTTCCTTTGGAGCTGTCCCGGCTTTCGCAGCCATTTTGGGCTGGCTCTCCTCCGCCGGCTTCAAGAGCTTCTCCTGGGATCAATCTGGGACTTGCGGCGTCCCTGAGATCCGCGGGACGCGCCCTTTACGATCGCCATCTCTTCGGGACGGCTTAGGTCCATCGGGACCGTCCAGGGGAGGAGATATCAGCTGCGATCCTGGGAGCCCAGGATCGCCCGCCGTATCGCCGCGACGCCAGCTCCGCCCTCCCAGAGTGTTAATTGTTTCTTTATATTGTATAGGTGTTTGTTTTTTGTTTGTTTGTTTTGTGCCTTCGGGTCAGTTTTGACTCCTGGTGACTGTCTGGACTAGTCCCGGCAGTTTTCTTGGCAAGGTTTTTCGGAAATGGTTTGCCATTGCCTGCTTCCTAGGGCTCATTGAGAGAAAGAGAGAGACTGGCCCAAGGTCACCCAGCTGGCTTCGTCCCTAAGGTGGTAGTAGAAGTCCTGGTCTCCTAGTTTCTAGCTGATGCCTTAAACCCTATACCAAACTGGCTCTCACTCTCTTATAGCTCTGAAATATTCTTACATCTCCTTGTAAGGATATTTCATATTTGAGATCTTCCCATAGATTTTCAATTATAGTGAAGTCTGGGGACTCTGAAGGCCATACCAAAACCTTTATAGTCTTCATGTCCTATAAATAATTCATAGCTGAGTTGGAGGTATGTTTTGGATTGCTTTAAAAATCCACAGTTTTTGCATAGTTTTATGTCCCGAGAAAATCTCCTTTTGAAGCGTGGTACTGTATGTCCTTTTAAAAACAAATACATAAATAAAACATATGAAGTTTCCACACTGGTTTAGCATAACTTTTCTACAGGCTGTTGGCTGGACAAATTAGGGGCTGCTGACTATCTCTGTTTCTAAGGAAGTTCAGCAACAATATTGCAAAAATCTAGCAAGATGCCACCATTGAAATATCTAGCTGAAACTCTGTGTCCTGTAAAGGATCTATTATCCTTGTGATTTTTATTCCCTTCTGCTCAGGGCATGAAACAGCTATAGACAGCTGATGCCTACTCATTATAGTCTATGACTGAATATTTTATCAAATCAAATCTTGAATTAGGTAAAATTAAATATTGTTGTCTTTTCATCTTGAATCTCAATTTTTAATTAAATTACAATTTTTCAATCAAAATATTTATTATGGCCACTGACCAGCATAAGGTAATGTAAAATTGTAAGATAAACTATCTATCTTGTATGCTATGGAAAAAAATACCTAGATTTGAGTTACTGTCACAAAGCCATGGACTTACTATAATTCTAAACTCTATATAAAAATTATAAAATGGAATACAACTGTATTCATATTAAGACTTTGTGTAGTATTGTATAGTATTACTGTTAATATATAAAATTTCTATATATTGGATTAAAAGTAATAAAATAAATACTGAACCATACTACAGTAATATTTATGATAAAATGTAAAAATGATAAGGCTAAATAACAGGCAGTAGTAAATGATGATACAAATATATGTATATCCCTTTGATCTAATTATCAAATCATATCTCACACTAAATAAAATATAAAAAAGCAATACAATAAATCAATCTTTTGAATCTTGAATTCAGTTCAAATATTGGATGATTTGCACACTTCTATGAGAAATAGTATGCTGCTCCAGATAGGCCGTTAATTTGATCCAACAGGTTTTTTAAGTTTTAATGTAACCTACCCAAACATTGGGTTGTTGATTTGTATGATTACAGGTCATTGTTACACTTATTTTATATTACTGAAGTCAAAAGAGCCTGCCTACAGCAATTTTTTTTTTTTTTTACTTTGTCTAGATAGTTGCCCAGCACAGCAAGTTTGCCAGACCTTGCTTTCATTCTATCAAGTTTAAGTTCATTGTGTTTGTACAGGGTCATTTTTTAGTGGTGATCAATAAGTCCCTTCTCCCTTTCTCCCTGCTTAATTGCAGCAGACTGGCCTGCTTTCCCCCAGCAAATGAAAAATCAAAACAATTGAAATCCCATTACAGGAGCTCACTGTCAACTTGACCCAACTATAAAGATAAAACACACACTGTTATATATGGTCTTCCAACCCTTCTGATAAAGCTGCTGAAAAATTTAAAGCATTTCTTTCCAGCCAAGTATTCTAACATTTGTATCTGACACAGATTAAGATTCAAATTTCCAGGTTTAAGAAAGTTTGTAGTATTGAAACTGACTACTGTACAGTTTGCCATTATGACAATATTGTGAATTATTTCTATTCCTCTTGCCCACAGTCTCTTTTGTATTCATCTTCTGAACATAAGGAGATGTTGAGATTTCTTCTGCTTTAGGTTATATACTTAGCACGGTTGACAACACATTGGTAACTGGGTCACTCCCCACAGTAGAATCCACTTTTTAAACAAAAGAGTCTTCCTTTGTCAATTCAGCAGAGACATTCCCAGATGAACAGTGGCTAATGAAATTCACTATTCTGGGATTTACTCAGTGAGAGTTATCCCCATCTTTCTTTGCTTTTTTCCAGCTGGTTATTTTTTTCCCCTCTCCTCTCAGTTTTGGAAGTAAAGCACTGTGCTGACATCACCAGCTGTCACAGCTGAGAAATCAGCAGGATGTGACATCAGCCACAGTAGCTACTGTATATGATTTTGTTATCATGATTAAAGGAATCTAGATAATACTATAGGAACAGCTATATGATACAGGCACACTTGCTGAAGTAAAAATTGGAGAATGAAATTGCTGGGTAAGGTCTAAACTAAGCTGAAATTATTCTGCATTCTCCCCAATTGTTCTCAGTCAATTTGATGGAAAATAAATATTTTTTCCCCTAAAAAAAAAATAAATCTAAAATTAGTATGGGTGGGAGATACAGTTCTACAAGTGTTGTTTTTTATTATATGTTTCATTCCCAGCAATCCTCAGCTTTCAGTTAAATTCCAAACAAAAATGCCGTCAGGGAACAGCTACTATCAAATCACAAAACATGGATATTGAGGAAGCAGGAGAAACAGAATGATGAAAGGACACATGGCCACCCCTCCCACCCACCCACACTCCCGTAACAACACCACTAGTGATCTCCCGTCACTTCAAATTCCAAAGACTTTCTAAAAGACACTGAGGCTGAGGTAGAAAAACAAAAGCCTCTTTTTTCAAAGATATACAGTTTTGGTGAAAGTAGGGAACACTTTTGATTCCAGTGTAAGATGGAAGAAACTGCAGATAGAAAGTTTCACCCCCAGTAATATCCATATCAGATTTAACAAATACATTTGTTTGAACATTTGACCCATTCTAAAACAAACCTATAACCACAATCAATGTATTTTGTCACCTCATGTTAGAATAAATCTTTTCTGGTTTGGACAGAATTGTTGTTGCAGAAGAGTTTGCATATTAGAGAGCTAAAGTGATAAGAGATAGAATCATAATAATGGTAAGAATTAAAAAGAAACATTTTATGGAACACATTCCTGGATTATCAAGAGTACTTCTTTAGATAATCCTTTTGTAAACCTTCTTGGCAAGTTTGAAAAAGGAGACTGAGTTTCAAAAACAATCTAGGGAGTATACCTTCACATTACAAAGCTTTAAGAGAATTAAAATGGAATGAATGTTTGTAAAAAGATTAAAACACTATATTTCTTTTAATATTTCTTCTTAGTTGTACAGTTCAGTTGAATTTGGAAGAAGATGGCTACTTCTGCAAGAATCCATAACCCCAAATAGATTCTACTGGTAAGTAAAAAAATAAAATTTCACTTTTCACAGTTTTTTCTAAGAATGAACAGTATAATTAATTTATTGACTGTGAGTCCTAGGACACCAGATGTCTTGTAATGTCTTTTTAGGCTGTTTTATATGTATCAATATGTCTATTTAAAAAAAAAATACAGTCATATAACTGCATATATTTTCTAACCTTAGATCAGACTTATTAAACTTAGCAACATGTACCTTTGAGTAAAAAGGGGTGAGTGGGGTGAGGAATAGCCAATGGTATAATTCTTTCCACGCACTTTATCCTCCCAATAGATTAGACTGAGATAGTGACTATCTTAATTAGTCAGAAAACTACATAACACAATAGGTATTTGAATCCCTTCATTCCTGATGTAAAATATTTCCACTGCACTACAGTGGCTGTCATGATTGGTAACCATAGGTGACTAATATGCACTGTGTTTCAGAATTATTCAGCCTGACAAAAACATTTTTTTAAAGCCAGCTTGTAATTATTGTATTACAATACATTGGAAATATAGCGCTATTTTAGCAAAGGCATACCTTCCATTTTGCCCACACTGAAACTAGTATCTCTTCTAGGTTGGGAACAAGTATAATATATGCTGAGATCATCTAAAAGTATTTTTTTTTGTCTAAAAATATTGTGTAAGTGAATCAGATATATTGCTTAAAAATTCAATCTCATATCCAAAATTTACAGCCCTCCTATAAATTGTAGGAAGTATTAGAATCTCATATAATGAAGCTCATAGTTTGTTTTGAAAAGCCCTTTGTTCAGGCCAAAGGGCAGGAGTCCCCAAAGTAGAATTTAAAAGGACAGGAGTTTACTTCCAAGTTGAAAAAAATGGGACTAGCTTGTACTCTTTAAGAACAATAAAGAGTTTTTTTTTTTTTAAAGAGATCTTGGGTACTTTTTGGAAATACTCTACATGCCAGAAAATCAAAGCTACAGTTCCTGTATACCTAGCCATATAGTTTAATGTGTTATTTAGCCCATTATATTATCACATAAGTTTAGGAATACATGAATGTCTCAGGACTTCACAAAGGCATTTATCAATACTACTGCTAAGGAAGCCATTGTTCTATTCCTGCTGGGATTTTTTTCTGGAAAGGGTATAGTATTTTAAATGGTGACTTTGTCATTATTTTCAGCTATTTTCCTATTTTCCTCCCAAAGGTATCTGTAGGACAGAGAAGCATTGGAGTAGTTTCTTGATATCTCTTGAAAACATAAAATATCTGATTTAGATAACAGTTTGACTGCCCTATTCAGTTCTTATCTCCTTTGTTTCGTTAGAAATAGGAGCAAAGAAAATACAGAATAGCAAGAAGGGAGTGAATATAAAACTGCAAAAAGAGAAAGAATGTAAAATTTCCCTCTGTTCAGTTCTAGAATAGGATTCTGTTTTCCAAAAATATATAGGGAAAAACAAACCCTGTGATGAAATATACAGTTCAGGAAAAAGGTATAATCACGTATAGTTTCAGATAGGTAGACAAAACCACCACCTTTACTGAGTTTCCAAGAGAATTGTATAATTTTATAGAATGTGCTGTTTGTTGTATTTCTATTGTTTATTCCTTCTATGTACCCATTTTTATGGGCTTTTGATGTTTGTTTATCACTGTTCACCATCTTTAATTAGAGAAATAACTTCACTTAAACAAACAAACAAAAAGTGAAAAAGAACATATATATTGGAGTATCTACATGTGATTCCAGTCTGGGTTATTTGTACAAGTTTTCAGATTGTCATAAATTAATGTACAAAATCTGATTGATAGTCCATCTTTTGTCCTTACAATCTGTAGAGTGCCTTGGGACTCTTCTATTCAGAAGGAACTGCAGGAACTACTAGCATCCTTGATGGGAGCCAGAGGGCAGGCTGTTTCAGGGGAAGATGCCCCTGATGTGTATTACCGGTGGCATGTTCTGCCCTCTGGGCTCAAGCCCGGACCCTGGTCAGCGGGCCTTCAGAGGCCCAAGCTTTCGGCTGCTGCTGATGAATGCCAGGTCGGTCAATAATAAGGACCCCCTTATTCACAACCTTATGGGGGAGGAGCAGGCCGACCTGGCATGCATTACCAAAACCTGGCTGACACCAGAAGGGGGTGTTGCCCTTTCGGAATTGTGTTCAGCCGGGTTTAGGGTTTGGCACCGGCTGAGACCCCAGGGCAGGGGAGGGAGTGTGGCAGTGGTCATCCGGGAATCTCTGCTGGCCTTCAGGGGCTGTGCTCCACAAGTTGCTGGATGTGAGACCCTGTTCCTGAGGATGGGCACATTGGATCAATCGGGAGTGTTGCTTCTGTATCAGCCTCCCTGCCACATAGCAACTTCCCCACCTGAGCTGCTAGAAGCCATCTCAGGGTTGGCAGTGAAGTTCCCCAGGCTTATGGTCTTGGGGGACTTTAATCTGCTGTCTCTGGGGCTGGCCTTGGAGGCAGCTCAGGAGTTCATGGCTACCATGGACTTATCCCAGGTCATCCACGGCCTGACTTGGGACAGTGGTCACACTCCAGACATGGTTTTCTTGTCAGAGCAGTGGCAGCATGATCTGGTGGGGGATTTGATATTAACCCCTCTGTCATGGTCAAACCACTCACTGGTGGTCTTGAGATTCTCCTATGCTGCCCCCCTCCACAGGGAAGCAGGATCTATTCGAACGGTCTGCCCCCAGTGACTGATGGACCTGCAAGGGTTTCAAAGGGAGCTGGGGGTTGTTCCTGAGGCCTTCCTGCATGGTCCAGTGGAGGCCCTGGTTGCAGCCTGGAATAAGGAGGTGGCTGGGGCCTTGGACAGGATCATGCCTGTGCGGCCTCCCTTGGCCCATCGCCCCCAGCACTCCCCATGGTTTACGGAGTTGTTAAGGGAGCTGAAAAGGGCCAAGAGACATCTTGAGTGCTGCTGGTGGAAAACTAAAGATGAGTCTGACTGAACATGGGTTAGAGTTGCTATTAAAGCCTACCTTATGGCAGTAAGGGCAGCGAAACATCATTATTTCTCTGCTCTTATTGCATTGTCAGAATGTCACCCAGCAGCCCTGTTCAGGGTCACTTGGTCCCTCCTGGGTAGGGAGGGCTTGGAGGACTATCTACAGGGCCATGCAGAGGAATTTGCTGAACATCTGATGGATAAAATCGCTCAGATCCATTCTCAGTTGGAGGCCAAGTGTGAGGCAGGTCCAGTGGAGATGCCCAGGGAGCGGTCTTACCCAGTTATCTGGGAATGGTTTGAACCTGTTGGCCCTGAGGAAGTGGACAGGGTCCTTGGGACTGTTAGTGTGGCTACCTGTATTTTAGATGCCTGTCCCTCCTGGTTGGTCAAAGCCACCAAGGAGGTGACTTTAGGGTGCGTACTGGTGGTGGTCAATTCATTCTTGCCAGAGGGGATGTTTCTGAAGCCTTTTAAGAAGGCTTTGGTCTGCCCCCTCCTCAAGAAACCATCGCTAGATCCCACCCTTCTGGGCAATTTTCATCCAGTTTCCCACCTTCCCTTTTTAGGAAATGTGGTGGAAAATGTGGTCGCACAGCAGCTTCAGAGGATTCTGGAGGAAACAGATTATCTGGACCCCTATCAGTTAGGTTTCAGATCCAGTTATGGGACAGAAACAGCATTGGTCGCACTTTTAGATGATCTCTGGAGAGAGTGGAATGTGGGTAGTGCATCCATCCTTGCTGTTCTTGAGCTCTTGTCGGCTTTCGATACCATCAACCATGGTATCCTTTTGGGTCGGCTGCAGGAGTTGGGGCTGGGTGGCACAGTTCTGTGCTGGTTCATCTCCTTTCTCCAAGGCCAAACCCAATCGGTGTTGATAGGGAGTGAGAGGTCCAACCCATGGCCCCTGGTTTGTGGGGTGCCTCAGGGTTCGGTGCTCTCACCGATCCTGTTTAACATCTATGTGAAACCATTGGGTGAGATCATCTGGCACCATGGGACGAGGTATCATCAGTATGCTGTATATATATACACCATCCTGGGTGACCTAAGCGATGCTGTGGCTACACTTTTGCGGTGCCTGTAGGCTATAGGGGCCTGGATGGGGGACAACAGGCTTCAACTGAACCCTGGTAAGATGGAGTGGGCTGTGGGTATGGGGAGCCTCAAGATCTGGGAGTTTATCATCTTTGGTTCTTGACAGGGTCGCACTACCGCAGACAGATGCAGTACATAATCTGGGAGTCCTCCTGGACTCACAACTCCTGTTCAAAGAGCAGGAGGCAGGTGGCAGTCATGGCTAGGACAGCCTTTGTGCAACTTCGTGTTGTGTGTCACTTACACCCCTTCCTTGATCGGGAGGCCCTCCACACAGTCACTCATGCCCTGGTCACCTCCAGTTGGATTACTGCAATGTGCTCTACATGGGGCTACCCTTGAAGTGTATCCAGAAGGTACAGCTGGCACAGAATGCAGTGGCATGGACAGTTTTGAATGCCCCTGGGGGGCCCATATGTTACGTGAGCTGCTTTGGTTGCCTGTTTGCTTCTGGGTCCAATTCAAGGTGTTGGTTATCACCTTTAAAGCCCTTCATGGCACAGAACCAGGTTATCTGAGGAGCCATCTCGCCCCTGTTATATCAGACCACCCCACTCAGTCTGGCAGAAGAGCATGTTGTAGACTCTACCAGTCAAGGAATTTTAACTGCTGGGATCTAGGAAGAGGGCCTTTTCTGCCGTGGCCCCTGCTCTGTGGAACAACCTACCACCCGAGGTGCGGTGTGGTGAGGTCTCATAGCCTTCAGGAAGACTGTGAAATCTTGACTATGCCAGATGGCCTGGGGGCCGCATGGGGGCTCACACCAGTGGCTTGTGGGGTAATTGATTTTACTCCCCTGTCATCTTGAATGTTTTTTAGTTTTTATATATAGGGCTTGTTTTTGTAGTTTGACTTTTTAATTAATTAATGGGGGTATTTATTTTTTAAGTGTTTGTTGCTTTTACTTTCATTGTGAGCTGCCCAGAGTCACCCCACTGGGGGAGATGGGTGGCATACAAATTTAATAAAGAAATAAAAATAAAGAAATAATCCTTGGTTAGGATACATGGGTGTGTAGAATAAACTGTGCTGCTGATTATAATTCCAATTAGTGTTCCTCTATGAGAACATTTCTGCTGAATTTTTCATAATACTAGATGGAGTCATCAGGTGGAAAAGGAAGATGTCAGAAGCAGGTATATTTAAAGTTTAGGCAAGATATAGCCTATTTGAACACTATGTTCTTGATTATTTATTTATTATAGATCCCACTTCACAGCAAGTAGTTTACTAGATGGCCATAGGCCATATTCACAGACTATTAGTTCTATTATTTCATTAAATTTATTAAACCTGCCCACTCCAGCAGATTCTAGGTGGCTTACAAAATCTAATAGTAAGTTAAAACAGTTAAAACAATATAAGCTGCTCTTAGGAAGGCTAAAAAGCCACTCATTCATAATGATCCATTTAGACATTTTATCAGACATTCTAGTGTGTGAGTTTTTCTGTATATATTCAATTTATTTTTCACCTATCTGTCCATGGTTTGGTGGTTAGGTTTTGTTGTTGTTTTTTCCCCCCTATGGATCATTTATTAACAATTGTACTGGAATACCTGTAGTATGTCAGTTATACTGTGTGACAGCCCCAAACGTTTTTCAACTTGATTATGTTCCATCAAGTTGGTGTTAACTCTTAGAGACCATAAAGATATATTTTCTGTCCCTAACCTGGTCTTTCAGGTCTTCCAGTGGTGCACCCATTGCCACAGTAACTGAGTACATTTACCTTGCTGCTGGACATCCTCTTCATCTCTTTCCTTCCACATTTCTCAGCATCAGAGCCTTCTCTAGAGAGCTAGGTCTTCTATCTGTCTGAAGTATGATAATTTGATCCTGGTCATTTGTGCCTCTAGTGAGAACCCTGGGTTGATTTGTGCAATGATCCATCAGTTTGTTTCCTTGGCTGTCCATGGTATTTTCAGGAGTCTTCTCCAACATCAAAGTTCAAAAGTGTCAATACTCTTCCTAGCCTGTTTCCCAGCTTGAAGGATCCAGATATTTTAAGACAAGGTACTTGCAGGGTATGTGTATCTTGAGTCTTCCAATCAGCATCTACTGTTCTTTTGTGATCCTATACCTTACTTCTTTTTGTTCTAGTTCTCTTCTTCTTTCTGCAAGTATCTTACCACATAATATGAAAACTTAAGAAGGACAATTTTATTTTATTTTCACCTGTATCTCTTCTTTTAATAGCTACAGTAGTGATAAAAACTCAACTATAACATTCCAAAATTCACTAAAGAAGAAGCCAAAAATGGAAATATCACTCTGATGAAAAACGTAATTAGTCTCCTAGGAAAGAATTTTGTTCTGGGATGAGACAGAGAAGAACTGAATGTAAGGATTTATATTGCTTATAAAATCCAAGGCCTCACTTTAATTTTTTAAAATATCTGAAAACTCAAAAGCATTTTATCTTCTTTGATTTTTAGGAAGGGTGCTTGTTCTAGTTGATTTTCTGATTTTCAGATTTGGTTCTGTCTCTGTGTGTGTGTGTGTGTGTGTGTGTGTATACATATACATACACACACACACACACTAGGAAAAACATCATCTTAATTTTCTACATACTTCACTCTTTACTACTTTCCCTTCTTTTCACCAATACATCACCAAGCCAAGAAATACTTTAATAGATTTAAAATGAAAGTATGAAAATTTTGAATGTTGTCTTAAAATCATTTTGAATTATGATTAAAATTAATGTAGCAATAAAACAGGGAATGCAGAAACCACTGAATGCATTTAGAGCCTTGATCTGGAGCTCTGGGAATGGCCCAAATCAGTATGGATCATTTCAGATCCAACTCAGAGTGGATATGTAGCAAGGTTTGAAAGGGTAAAGAATAAATTTGCAGGTATTTTCTACCAAAGACAAGCTACCTTGCTGAACTCAAAAAATGTCATGCAATCAGGACAAGTCACTAGGCAACAAAAGGAAAAGAAACATAATGGGGTAAAACCTAGATCTCTCTTCATCCCCCTGATCTTTTTACCTGTGATCTTTCTACTCCTTTACCTGACAGCATTCGCACAGCAAAGATCACCTTGATTTGCAAACAGCATACTTGTTTGTTACTGAAATCGGTAGTCCCCTTCACACCTCTCCCCACTATGCTCTACTGTATTTTGTAAACTATGCTTAATTTTGCTTTTTGCTATGGATGCTGTGTTACCTCCCTTGCAGTAGATTAAAGTTTTGAGGAACGTATTGGAACCAAAGTTTTCTGCAAGCTAAACATTGAAACAGATGAAGTTTAGACGTATCTGTCCTGTCAAGGTAAACCTGTAGTCCAAATTATCCCACTTTACCTTAAAATGCTGACACACACAACTTTGATACCTCTGAATTACTAATCAGGCTCAAGCAGAGCTCTTCTCCTCATGACTATGTGCCATTTGAAACTCAGATCATCTTTTAAATGGATATTTTCAGCCTGAGACAATTCTTCATAAACAGATTATCCAGAGATGCTTGTGCAGAGATTCAGTCATTGGAATAAAGGGAAAGTCACCATAAGGCCAGATAGCATAAGCAAGAAAAGAACTCATTTGTTTTGGGATTTAGGGAAGGGTGACAGTTTGTGGTCCAGATGGTGCTATGCTATAAAAATGACAAACCCTGAATGTCATTTTTCTTGCCAGGGAATTGAGTAGATGAACACTCAGTAAATGGGGAGAGACAGGGAGATGGATGGGAAAGCAAATAGCAAAAAGGTCAGGGTGAGGAACAGATAAGTTGAAGGTAACATGCAAAAGCAAATGTGAGGTCAGCAGTGTAATGGATTAGATTAGGTCTTCCGAGGTTCAGTACAGAAGCCAGTCTAAAGAACCTATTGTATTACTCAAAGTATCCATTCCATAAGCTAAACTTCTCTGAAATTTATCTTCAAGTTAGAGCTATTGATGAAGAAGTATTCTTACCCTTCAGTGAAAGATTTCTGATCCCAATTCCTAATGTCATCGCATCTATTCTTCCTGGTCCTCATGAAGTTCAAGTAATAAATATGATGCGCATAGATCATTCTGCTACTTTGATCAACCAATACAACAAATTGTTATAAGTGGAGGAGGCACTGCTATTTTCGTATGAGTCAGTCCAAATGACTTGCAAATACTCATTTATCTGGCTCCAAGAATAGCCTTTAGGAATGGCAAGAGAGTTTCTGAAAATAGCTTTCAAAGCTTTCTTTAGATTGCAAGTGTCATAGATAACTAAGATAGTTACAGGTAGATACACTTGTTAAATAAACAAATAAATCTGCAGTCTGATAGTAACATGAGAATATCAGAAGTTTAAAAGCTATCTTTAACAACTTGACCTCACTTGTTGGACTGAACTTAGTATGTACTTATCTGGAAGGATGAAACTAAGATGGTGGGGTTACGTTTGCAAAAATTACTTGTCAGTAATTCAAGCCTTTTCATTACAATGAGCATTTGCTGGAGGCTGATGTAAAACTTGCCAATCAAAGTGACACCATGTCAGCACATCTGGGAAAATTGAGTTTCAAAAATTTCAAAATGAGTTGAAAGAAAAAGCCACAGTAGACTACAGGGAAGAGTTCAGGGGAAATAAATAAAAATACACACATTTCGTAGCTTATTCATAGAACAAATGAGTGCTGGCTGGCAGTTTATCTGGAGCTCCATGAAAGAATGGAGTTCATGAAACATGTTTATAGTCAAATGGGTTTTGAATTAGGAAGAAAGTCTGGGTCAAGGTTAGATCCCCACGGTAAGGACTGGTGTTCCACTGCTGGTATCTTTGAAAAGGCCAGTTCTCTGAGTAGGCTAAAATATGGTAGGCCACTGTCATACAGAGCAGGATGAATTGTGCTTCTACGTGCCAGTGGGCCTGTAGAACAAAATATTTGAATACTCTGTAATTAAAAGATGTTGCTGCCAGCACAAATGAAGAGAACTTTATACCAAAATAAATCAAGGCATCAGTCCAGGCCCCTGGCAACTTCTGTAAGCAAGCCAGAAATGTTTGTGTTACATCTTTGCCTCCTGAGGTGACTGGAGGACCATATGCTCCATTTGGCACATTGCTCTCCATTGGGATGCCAAACTTCTTGCAAAAATCTATTCCATTCCTTTTGTCTTAGGGATTTACTTCCTCATTCAAGCATGTTCTACAATTAGATACAATTTTGAAGCTTACTACATTTGACTTCTGTATTACTTATACACCAAGTTCATATAGAGAAAAAACATGACTAAAACCCACATTCAGGAAACAATCAGCCTCCCCGGGGGTTTTCCCCCACCTTCCAAGTTTACACATAATATAATAACTTGGGCAATGGTAGCCCAAGTGGCCTCCCATTTAAGATAGAGAAGAGGTCGCATTGCTCCTTCTAGTGCTTCTGCATCCCCCTTCCCTGGTCGGCACTGCACTGCACATCACCCTTGCAGGTCATAATACATTGGTTTGTGGAAACCTTCAGAACAACACAATGCGTGTAGACTAGGTGGCCATGGCGTCAAGAGATTCTAGAGAAATTTTAGATACAGCCATTGATGAAAGATTGGGTAACCTGTAATATCCTGTATTATCAACTTGCAAAGCAGTTTTCTCAATCTGATGCCTTCCAGTTCCACTGAATCACAAATCCCAGCATTCCCACTGGGAATAATCAACATCTAAATGGATTAAATTGAAGAAAGCAGCTTTAAAACTGGATCCATTCAGTCTTGAAATTGTGGTATTCTATAAAGAAATGTCACATTTTTAACAAGGAGAGTTACAACATGCTGAGCTTTCGATATAGTTTTAGTAAGTTATTTGTTGGCCTACTGAAGTTGAAAGAAGATGAATCCCCAAAGGCAATATTTCCACCAATCAAATTACATCAATTAAACAGGGCTAGTTTGTGATTCTATTGTCACAGGGCTAAACTTGTAAGAATAATTATGCTTTGAAGGTGATTTCAATGAAGGAAATGCAGAAAACAAGCCTTTTTCTTTCTTTCACTGATCTTCTGTGGCAAAACAGGCTTCAGAAGAAATGGTGTATGAGAAGATGATTATCTCCTTTGAAAATGTATCTCTTTGTTCAGGCTTTCCCTTATATTTAGCTGATGGTATCTGTGTGTTATATTAGTTGTTTTTTTTAATAGCATTATTATGTTTTATATATTCAGCCCATTAGAGATTGGGTTAATGAGAAGCAGTTTAGGAATGTTTTTAGGTAGGTAGGTAGGTAGGTAGGTAGGTAGGTAGATAGATAGATAGATAGATAGATAGATAGATAGATAGATAGATAGATAGATAGATAGATAGATAATTTAGGTCAGACTCCTAGAACTTAGAGCCCTTTCAATGCCACGTTGGTGGTAAATTGGCTGAGGAGATGGCTAGTGGTACATTAAGACTGGACAAATCTTTCAATAATCATTTTTCTCAATTCCCTTTTTTCTCCATTCTTAAATTTAGTCTGACCATACTTCAGAGTCTGTTTGCATTTTTTAAAAAGTCTGCTGCATGGTGAATAGTATCCATTCTATAGAACTTTATCTCATAGCTAGCATTACCAGATAAATAACTGAACAGGCAAAGAAGGACATGAACAATTGAAAGGGAAAACAAATGGGGTGGGGGGGAGGACACACTAATTGTTTAACTTTCTTGGCATCTGCAACAAAAATTACAGCAAAAAACCGCAAAAACAATGTACTTAGGCCTGTAAGTATATGAAATTACTTTTTCCACCATCCAAAAGACTGGCTTTTCAATCTCAATATTTTTTCCAACAAATCTTTATTTTTTCCCCTTTTTATTATGTTGTTATAAATCTTAATACATTGTATTATTTTGATACAGTGATGTTTTTACAATATTAATTGAAATTTATTGATATTCTATTATTTAGATAACTTAGAATGTTAGAAAAAGGAGAAAAAAGTACTCTATCAATATTATGCACAAATTAGGATGTCAGTCTTACAAGCATAAAATTATTTGACTTTTTCATACAGCATTGCGTATAACATTAAAAAAAGAACTGCTGCAAATTGCATCAAAGTGCTGTGTGATAAAGGTTTCAATCTTAAGCTGATTACTTAGTGCTGAAGGCTCCATTGTATTGTTCCTTAATATATAGGTTAACAAAAGGGAAAAAATAGATAAACAAACCAAATTTAACAAGAATTAAAATACCCAAAAGTAGAGAAAAAGAAGAAAAAAAAAGGAAGAGGAAAAAGGAAGAAAAAAAAAGAACTTGCATTTCTAACTTCCCCCTTTTTATACATCTGCTAACTTACAATTTTTGCAGACATTTAGGCCTCCTTAGAAGCCAAACTGTAAGTGATTATATTTGCCATGCTGTGTGATGTGTTGTATGTATGGGAACTATTTTTGCTTAACAAATCTTTATTATCAAGAACATATGCTAGTGATAATATAGAATCGAAGACAACACACTTTTCAAATTTCATGTATAGTCATGTGGTCTACAGAGTACAGTGATCATAAATTTGAAGGGGCTGGGTTGAAGCTGATTGCTGGAATCAGGAAATAAATTACGTAAATCTAGGCTGTCAAGTCTGTCAAAGATGAGGGAAAGAAAGAAGCAGATAATTTACAAGGTCACAATACATGGAAGTTGGGGAAGGGGCAAAAAAATCCCCACAAAAACAAGACACTCAAAACGTCAGACAATATTTGATTTGAAGACTGTGCCTGCCAGATGGAGGACATTAGGCCATAAAGGAGGCCATGTCCTCCTTTTGTCACATGTCTGGTACTACTCATACTTGACACTGATTCCACAGGAAAGATCTGTGTGTTGCCACATCCTATGCTCATCATAAACTGAGGTTATATTTTAAAGATATTTGTATTAATACAACTATCAAACCAATGAACAAGGTAGGCTGTGGATAGGTTCACAGTTAAAGTAGTATAGATTAAGGAGGAAAGGATATGAGAATATTAAAAGTAGACATAAAGGAGTTGAAATGTGAAATCCATTGATTTACTGAATTGGAGTAAGTCTCAACCTATTCTATTTGTAGTACTGGAATAATAATTCCATCCCACAGTGCAGATTTCTATGAATTGTTGATATTTAATTTAATTTATTTTATGAACCTTATATGCTACTCCAATCAATACTGACTCTGAGCAGCTCACATACCTAAAATACATAAATGGTATTAAAACAATAGAAGACAAACAGACAATCAGCATAATAATACATTCACCTCATGTACCAAGATAATGCCAGTCAAAAAAAACAAACATCCCAATTGCTGGGGGAACAATTCACATCATATCTACTCCCAAAGTCTGCTGAAACAGCCAGGTTTTAATAGCTTTTCTAAATCCAAGCAAATTTGGGGCCAACTAAATTCCAGGGGGGATACTGTTTCATAGAAGGGGACAGATATGTAAAGTGGAATGGGGTGGGGCAAATTTATTATGAGGTTTGTAAGGAGACTTGAATGTTTCTATTAAAAAGTATTGGGTTGCTCTTATTATTTTTAATCAAAATGGATGCCCATAGCAAAATTTAGCATGTATGCCAAAAACTGCTGAAGAGTTAATTAGCTTGAACAAATGTGAGAAGTAATTTCAAATACTGTTTAAGCATTGATCTCTAGAACTGCTGAATGTATAGAAATAAGTGAAGCATTTCCTGTGCATTGCAAAACAAAACTTTTTTTTAGCAGTTGTAAAATAAAATGCCTAATGTAAGATGCTAAGGCTAAGATTTACAAAATTGGGTTCAGTCTGAATGCCTTTGTTTCTATTTGTCCAGCCTGAAGTTCTAGACAGGGACATAAATTACCCAACAGCATGAGATGGTGGTCAGAGCACAAGATGGTGCATTGGCACACCCATATTAAACAGGGGAAGTCAAATCTTCATCATGTCAACCTCAGCTCCAAGACCTAACCATATTGTTTTCTTGGCAGTGGAAAACTGCTTTTCCACTGCCCTAAACATTGAGTGAATAATTACATGTCTGAAAAATATGTTGATAATGGTGAAATATTGGGTGTGAATGATCTGTATCTCTTGTTTGATTATATGTCTTTGGAAAAATGAAAAGTTTGACTCTCTAGCACTTCTTCATTGCTGATTAGAAAGTTACAGACTTTTTCACACTCATAAATATAACAAAGGGAAGACTATGTGTCAATGTCTTTATTGAATTTCCTGGGCATAGCAAATAATATGTGTTTTTGAGAAACACAACCATCACAGAAATGGAAGAGGAGGGAAGGGAGAAGTAACAAGAAATCTGCTAGGAAATAAACAACTCTTTTTTGATTGGGATAGGGGTTAGCATCTTCCTTCCATTATTGTTAGAATAGCAAGGACAATTCTTCTTTATATAGATAAAATATTGATTGATGTGCCTGTTTCCCAACCAAGCTAAGCTATGCTGGAGAGAACAACTTAAAGAGGATGGCTACATTTGGAATTATTTACAGTATGTTAAACATTATTGCTTTACAATGGAACATATAGGCCAGGCTTTAAGGTTAAATTAAAGCACTGGTTGTAAAAATTGAGTACAATTTTTAGCGAAGGCTGCTCAGAATAGTTCCATGTGGTTAAACCGTAACAAAGAATGTTGGCATATTTATAGGCTTGGATTAACCAACCCTTGAAATAAACCTCTTCTGAACTTCAATTTCAATCAATGCCTTCAGCGTATATGGTTGGGAGGTACAGAGGGATATGAGTTTGGAATATCTCTGTATTTAAGGTCACCACAGGTTGAAGATCTGATCAATATTCTGCTGAATTGTACATTTTATACAGTTTTAGAAGATTTCTAGAATCCAATTTATTTATTCAATGCTATGTGGGTTTGCCTGGGATTTAATCTGCTTTCTGTTGGCAGATACACATCACAGGATAACCCAGCATGTGGCAAGATATGCAGTGCTATCAGGGAAGATCAGAGCTAGAGCTGTGATAGCTACAGCAATTAATTGTAAAGCGGATAAATTGTTTTAAATAATATACTTATTGTTGTTTGTACTTATGTATGAAAGCCTTGTTGGTTTGTTTATCTGAACATTTTATGAATATTAAATGTGTAAGCCTCAAAGAAAAGAGTAATGCTTGAAGTAATGCCTCCTGCATTGGACTTCTGCTGAAACCACTGGGTTGTAATGAAGTATTTAAATAAAAAATAAAAGAAATGATATAACCAAGATAGGGATAAAAGAACAAATAGGATTGTGATGTCCATGAATAATGATATTTCCACATGAGGATTCTGTATCAGTTTGACAACATCTCCAGATCTCCCATATCAGGACTTGTAACTTTGATTGTTAATTTTATTAGCATGTGCTTTAAAATTAATGAGAGGATTTTAAATGAGGGCAGTAAAATTTTTGAAAGATCTCATGAAAGTTTTGGTTTGGACACAAAGTGTCCTCCCACCTGCCCCCAGGAATAATTACATTAATATAATGCCCATTATTAAAAGAAATAAGCAATAGTGCTGAGCTAGGTAATTAATAGCCTTCATGGCTATAAACCTACACAGTCACTAAGATCATCCAGGACACTGTAGGAGAAGAGCCATGTTAATCTATGGTGGCAAAAATCAGGAGTCTTTAAGCACCTTTTCTGACTAACAAGTGTTATTAAAAGGGTTTCATGGGCTGCACAAAAGCTTATGTCTTTGTATTAAAAAACCATATGCCTTTTAATAACATTTGTTAGTTGGAAAAGGTGCTGCTAGACTCCTGATTAAAATCATCCATGGAGATCCTATTGCAGATGCCATGGCTTATTGATGGCCAGCTTCGGCTCACTTATGAATGAGTCTTCTTGGTGGTACCATTTGGAATGGGTTGACCCCTAATATTATTACATCATTTAGGCAACAACTGAAGATTAACTTTTCACCCTTTGTGAATAGTAAAAACAGACCAATATCAAGGAAGAATTTTTCTGTCACATCCATTTTAATGTATAGGTTATACATTATCAGTTTTTAAACATTATAAAATTATTTTTACATTGATACTCCTCTGCAATAATTCAGTTTTTAACATTTTCCTAAAACCCAGCAGGGAGGGAACTGGTCAGATCTCCATCAGTAGCTGTTCCAAGGAACTGTTGTTGCTACAGAAAAGCAGCACCTTCTAGTTTCAGCCCCATGAACCTCTCAGAAATGTGAGACCAGAAGTATTTTTCTCTAGATGTTCTAATAAATCAGGCCAATATTGGCCACAGCTTCCACCCGTTGTTCTGATAAAAACAATGGGTTTTATCAACATACTGATGATACTTTACCCAAACTGATGGATGACGACAGCCAGCAGCTTTTGTGTAGATGTAAAATGGCAGGGGAAAGAAGACTGACCCATGTAGCACCCACATATCAGGGGGCATTGGGCCAATCTCTCCTCCCTCACTAACACAGACTGAAACTGCCCACTGAAAACAGATAGCAAAATGATTGCACTTTGCACTGTAAAATGGTGCCTCCAGTCCCTAATCCTTGTAAGCAGTCTAGCAATATACCACGATTAATGGTATCAAAGGCTGCTGACAGGTCTAACAGGACAAGGAGGGGTAGAGTCCCTCCATCCAGGTCCTGAAACAGGTCATTTAAGGTGGTTGACAACTTACACATGATGCTGCCAAAATAAGTTTTAAAAATCACAATGATATATAAACAACCATTGTGATTTTTAAATCTTATCCCGATGCATAAAACCAGCCATCAATAGACAATAGTTAAAATAAAACATTTTTTTTTTATTTTGATGTTTTAATTGTTTAGTTTATGAGAGAGGGGATGGTAAATCAACTGAAGTTATTTCACATATTCTAGATCTCAGAATTTAATCACAGTATTCATGCCAGAAATTCTTCCAAATGTGGCCAAGGATAAATGATGCCCTGTGTAGTTTTTCTGTATGTTGAGCAACAAAAGTATATGGTATGATATACAAGGAAATATGTACCTTAGAGGAGAAAAGGATTTCCTGTTAAATTTTTGACCTTGAGATGGTGCATTTGAAGGAAACTATTCCAGTGTAAGGAAATAAGGAGTTGTGAGATGTTAGTATAAGTTGAGTGAAGTGGAAATGCAAGTAATAGATTATGAGATAACATGGTTTGTATGTTGAATTGCATTCACTGACTGAAGTTTACCAGCTGAATACTGGTTTCTTTGTTTTATTCTACATGGAAATGTTTTATTCTGTAGTACCATATGTCACTTCTATACTTGTGTGATTTCCAGTAAAACACATAAGAACAGTTTGTGTATGCTTTGATCGATACTTCCTTTCTGAAATAAATTAAAGAAATGGAAATGAAGCTATTTTTGAAGCCAGTCTTCATTATCCCCCATACAAGACAATTAATAACTATATTATTATTGCTGGACTTCAGCATAAATTCATTTGGAACTTGAAATCCTTGAAGTGATATAGAACGTTTGAAGATATACAATGTTTTCAGGGAATCTTGCATATTTCAGAACATAAGAATTTTCTGCAAAGGCTGCCAGAAACTTTGGTTTACTATTTCCAGGAGAATATCCCTGCTTTCAGATTTTTCTCACTGAGGTCTCTGTTCTCCTACAATTTGCTTTAAAATTCATACAAACAATACGGAAAGTATACAATAGCTGTCACTAGACTGCAACTCAGAGTTGTTTTGGTGTTACTTATGGTAATAACACACAGTGTGAAAAAAGGTTGAAGCATAAATTATAGCTATATTGGAAGTATAAATCATGTATAAAGGGTTTTAGAGGTAGATCATGACATTTTAGTGAACAGAATCTCAGACATTTTGCAAACTGTGATCTTGTTCAAATGAACAAAATGTTGCCATTACCAATTTTGCAAATAGAACATTTTGCATGGCAGGGAATATGCTGAAATACCGCATATTTCACAGTATTAAAATTAATGATAATTTATCTATCCTATAAAGTTGGAAGAACTTTGGGTACAAAACTGAATTTTGGATTTCTGTGAGTTCATATGTTTCATTTCCATAAATATCCAACCTCTACCAATCACTTTATCAAATATATGTAACTTGGATCTTGTATTATTATTATAGTTGGTGTTGTTATTGATAGAATAGAATGTGGTATGGAAATGGGGCTGATGAAATATTCAGGAAAAAGTATTTCATAACAGTATTTATAAACAAACTATATTAATTGCAGACTTTAACCCTGTGCACTTCATGGAATGTGCTAAAGATATTTGCTTTACCGGCTGATCCTCCCACCCACCCTGCCCACTCCAGTTTTTGTTGTTCAGGACCTATCCACTGATATCCTGGTTCAACAAGTTGATAAAACCTCTCAGAATTAATGGTTTTTACTACAACTTAAAGCAAAGTACCTCCCAACATTGATGTTGGTCTATGGAGAACTTATTCATCATAGAAAGATATGGTATGATGCGATGCGATGCGATGCGATGCTGTTATGCTTCACTGCTTTACTTCCTATTCTGTTAAATCTCCCCTGCTGTTTTACCTTTCCAGGTTCATGGGGAAATAAGACTTGACTTGGTCCTTACTGTACTTCACTGTCACCTAATTCTCTCATCCCCATGTTTACATCTTATCCTCTGTACTACTACTACTACTATTTTATTGATTAGCTATTAAGTCATATCAGAATACAAAAACCAAAACACAGAACAATAATAAGACCATGTGTTACAAAATAGAGTAAAAGAACAAAAAGGAAGTGCAAATTGTATTCTGTGTCACCCCTACAATTTACCCCAGTCAGATCCACATAAGCAGTTCTCAATTGTACTGTTTTGTTCAAATAAAGAGCCATGTTATATGTAATATTTGGGTTCTGACCACACATGAAAAATGTTGTTTTAATGTAAGGATCCCAATAGGCCATTCATCTAATGTGCAGTCCAAGAAATTGACCTCTCTCTTTCTTATACAGTTGACATTCAAATAATATATGTGCTATATCCTCTGTCTCTGGAGCTCCACAAATACAAGTAAGTTTGTCATAAGGAACTTGTTTAAACCTTCCATATTTAACCATTGTGTCCAGCTGCTCACGTCCCTCTCAAGTAAATACCCCTCTAAGATACTTGTGTTTAAATATTTTGCAATTTGGAAGGTGCGTTTATAGTGGCTCATCCATTTCGGTGTGCTGGCCTTACTGAGGTAGCTATATGTCTCTGGGCTTCTATAACCAAAGTTCTCTGTGCAGCAGTCTTTTTAGCTTGTTTTCCAAAGACAGTTGGACAAGAAACAGGGAGACCACAGCTCCTGATATAGCTTATGAGTTGCACAATCCAAGAGATCTGTAGCTGAGATTTAGTTTTCTATCAGACACAATTTTGGGAGTCTGACCGTTTCCATGGCATTGATTTGCACCAATGATTGTATGCCCTGAACAAAGTGTGTAAATCTCCAATTCAGCTCTAACTGCAGCAGCTGAGGTCCTTTTATCCACACCCAAAATACTCTCAGATGCTCTGTTGTGTTTGTGTTTGCTCTAGTGATAGTATGTGTTTTAAGACCCAAACTTCAGCTCCATATCAGAGCATAGGGGCCTTATCGTCTGTACATGAGCTCATCAGTTGCATCCTGCCATTTCCCTAAACCTTTAATTGTTTTTTAGTGGTTGAAGACTAAACTGAGCTTTCATCCATACATCATTTCTTTCCCATTGTGGAATCCAGGGAAGGAGAGGATTTACTCACTATGGGAATGCAAGGATGCCCACTCTCCCACCTCATATTAATTAACCAAAGGAGCACATGGAGAAATGTGTTGTAATTGTGAACCTATCATTTTGGGAAACTTTTCCATCCTTGGATATTACTTGGGTTAAACCCAATGGCCTGAGAGCCAAAAATAAACTGAAATAAAATCAAAATAACTGTTATCCACTAAGATCTCAAAATCAGATGAAATTTCCTGAGCTTGCAGTATTTGGGGCTGTTCCTTATGGTTCAGCAAAAATGTCTTCTCCTGTCTGTGAGCCAGCTAAAAATGATCTCATGACCTGTTGGGTGTCTCTAGGACACTGTTTCTCAACCTTGGCGACTTTAAGATGCGTGGACTTCAACTCCCAGAATTCCCCAGCCAGCATGGCTGGCTAGGGAATTCTGGGAGTTGAAGTCCACGCATCTTAAAGTCGCCAAGGTTGAGAAACATTGCCCTAGCAGATTGCAGCAGTATAGAAATTTAATTAATTGTCCCCATTGCCTTTGTATCCTTATTTCCCATCTGGGGAAGGCTTTCACCATGTCTTCTCAGTGGCAAGAAAACCACTGCTGTGATTGGCGTTTTGTTAAATAAATGGTTAGACCATGGAGTTAACCGTTTGTCAGTACACTTCCTTCCTCCTTTTGCCTGTCACCTTTCTCAGCCTCAGCTGGGAACTGTCTGGGCAAGATGTCAGGTTCTTTACCTACCAGGTCTCTGAGCCAATTCCTAGCTTGGAGGCCTGGACAAGCTTGAATAGCTAACAGCGTGAACAACAGTTTACAGTTGTAGGTTTCAAACTGGCTTTTACCCCAGTGTCAGCTTTTGTCTAGGCTGCTTTTGAGTACTGTCTTTGTCTATGCTGCTTCACTGTACACCCTCATCCTCTTGCATTTCAGCTGTTGTTCAGCAATCGGATACAGCTGACTGTATCCTCAGTAAAACTGCCACAGCTTGTTGGCTGCTTAAGGGGCAAAGTCCTACTTTAACAGCTAAGGATGTCGTAAGGCTGTTCAGAGTGTGGACCAGGAATGAGATGAAGGCAACTTCTTGGAGATGTAGTGGATAAAGGAGATTGCCAGGTCATGGCTGTACCATGGATAGAGAGAAATAGGGAAAGGCCTTTTACATATTATTTATTTGTTTGCTTATTTATAGGGCTACCATGCCTGAGATGCAAAAATCTAAGGAAATATTAGATGGAAGGAAAGAGCTACAGAGAGTTTTAACTGCATGTCTCCAGAGTTTTGCAGTTCAGAGTAACCTTATTTATTTATTTGTTTACTTATTTATATAGCTGCAGGAGCAGAGCTTTACTGGAAGTCCAAGGACACACTAGCCTTTTTATTTGCTATGCTGTCAATCCCTACAATATGGTATAATCCCTTTCTCTTTCAGGTGACAACACTGAGTTCTAGGTGAGGCCTATTCAATGAGTTGTTCACTTAAAACCGGGCTGATTACTAATCTAGTAGCTGCATTTAGGTTTATTAGTTTTGGTTAGGTTTTCTGTGGCTTGGTATGTTGCGTGAACCCAGGCTATTTGGTTAGTTCAGTGTATCAGGAACACCCATAAAATGAGTTACTTCATAATTAGATGAAGTGTGTGATGCAACACAGCCAGTTAAAATATATCGGGGGGCTGGGTCCTTAGAATTGGGATGGGACTCATTTTGCCTTATGTATATACGAGAAACAAAGGCATCGGAGCAGCAGTGAAAAATGGTAGCACGGCTCACCTGGTGCAACCATAAAGCCAAGTTATGTGACATAGATACTTGTTTTCATGCTTATCAGCTGAACAGTTGTTTTGGGAAGCCTCAGGCCTGAGGACCACTCACAGTGATGAGTCCCACTGCTTCCCTTCCCTGGCTGACAGACTTTGGTTAGATGTCGATTCCCTGTGATATGTAAACTATGACAGATGTCCAGTCACCCTGGCAGATGAACTTGTAGAACAAGAAAATGTCATCTTCTCACCTGATTTTTGATAATGAGATCCACCAAAAGTGAAGACTACAAAAAGAGTTTGGCTCCCTCTGGTGGCTTTTGCTAGATGGCACAGGGATTAAGGAATTTAACTCTGCTAAACCATGAGTTGGAATAGACTCATTCGTTGAAACAGGAAAGATACCATTTAAATGGGTAGGATTTTTGTGATTCATGTGTGCTGTAGCAACAATTCAGCTTTAAAACGTTTCTACTTCTGTGGGGTGTTTTAAGCATCTTTTATAGCTTTGTCATCTTTTAGTTTTGCTTTACACAGAAAATGTTCCTTCATGTATCTGCAGTTTGCTGTTGAATATTGGCAGAGAAGTTCTAGAAGATTCTTAGAGCCTCAACAAGGGCATGAGGCCCACAAACCACACAGCAACCTATTCTATCTTAACAAGACAGTTAACTGTTTGCTGGAGCTGTGTTACAGGGCATTTTGTGTCTTAAAGCAAATTCAGGGACAAGCTTCTGCAAGAGCATTTTATTGTTTAGTGCTATCCAGAAATATAGGAAGCCCTATCAGCCTTTACTACTATAGACCAGGTCAGTCACTGAGAAACAGTGGATGGCTCTTCTCTGTAATAATGCCTGTGCTCTGGAATGCTCTTCCCCATGAAGTTTGGAAAGCATGTATAAGCTATATGTTCTGTGCCTATGGAAAACTCATTTCTTCATCCAGACTTTCCTGCTATGAATGTTAGAAGTCCCCCCCCTTTTTTTTTTTAATGAAGATTTGTTGAATGTTGCTTTATATGCAACACTACCTGGAGTCTGTGGGGGTCTGGATTGGGAAAATCAGGGTTCAGCCAAGCCCTGACAAAACTGAGTGGCTGTGGGTTTTGGGGCCTTCTGAATCTGGGACTTTACCCTCTTTGGTTCTAGATGGAGTGGCATTACCCCAGACAGACCCTGTGTTCAGACTGGGGGTCCTTCTAGACTCACGACTCCTGCTCGAGGAGCAGGTGGCAGTTGTGGCTAGGAGGCACAGCACAGTTTTGTGTTGTGTGCCAGTTGCACCCTTTCCAGACCATGACTCACAGTCACTCATGCTCTGATCACCTCTAGGCTGGATTACTATAATGCACTGTACATGGGGCTGCTCTTGAAGAGCATCTGGAAGCTTCAACTGTTGCGGAGTGCAGCTGTGTGCAGTTATGTGCGCCCCTAGGACTGCACACATTACACCTCTGTTTTGCAAGCTGCACTGGCTACCAGTTTGTTTCTGGGTGCAATTCATGGTGCTGTTTTTGATTTTTAAAGCCCTGCATGGCATGGGACCAGGTTATTTGAGGGACTGCCTCTTCCCGATTACATCCATCCATCCCATCAGGTCGAGCAGGAGGGGTATGCTGTGATCCCATCTACCAAGAAGTTCCATCTGACAGGACCCAGATGCTGTGCTTTTTCTGCTGTAGCCCCTGCCCTCTGGAACATTATTCCCCCTGAGGTGAGGCTGTCCCCATTCCTGTCTACCTTCTGGAAGGCTCTTAAGACTTGGTTTTTGCATCAGCCTTGGGGATCCCATGGTGACCCTGCAATGTGTTGGTAAATTGTTGTGTTCTCCCACATTCTTGGGTATTTTATCCTTTATTTATGTTGTGCATTTTATGATTTTAATTGTGAATATGTTGTGCACTGCCCAGAGTCATGCTTCGTGAGATGGGTGGCTACATAAATCTATTAAAAAATAAATAATAAATACATAAATATTGTTTTATTATATACACCCACTCCTCATTTTAGTGACTACCTTGGTTAGCAACCATTTTCAAATACGACGGTAATAACAAAAATCATTTTCTGACTAGTGCCTACATTTGTGACCAAATTTTGTGCACCTGACAGCGATGCATGCCGTAGCGTTATGAGAGGATTTCGTCTGAATGAGACAGCAGCAACCAGTGATCTTTACAGTGTCTCTCTCTCTCTCTCTCTCTCTCTCTGTCAGTCACACGTTCACTTAGCAACTATTTCACTTAGTGATTTGGTTGTGGGAATGGAGTTTGTTCATTAAATGAGGAGTGGGTGTATTTTTTATCGCTTGCATAGAATGTGTCTGGATGTGTGTGCGTGTTGGTATTGAAGAGCTGACGTAGCAGAACCGGCTACACTGTGAAACATTAGGCCTATGTCTGCCATGCTAGTGCTCCTTGAGAAAAGGGATGTGCTGAAGAGGGACAGTCCAGCTTGGCTAGAGAAAAGGAACAGTGCAGATAGGCTTTTTCTAAAGATAATTTCCAATCATTCAGCTTCTTTAAATAGAACTTCAGGCTATGCTATGTTAAGGAGGAACATAATTACTTACCTACACTTGCATACAAAAGCTTAGACACCTCTCATCAAATTACAGGTCTCAATGAGTCTCTACGTGAACAGAAGCTAACACAGGCTACATTGTACAAATGCAACATTTTCCTGCAAATGTGAATGCACACTTACCACCTATGTGCCCCTTGAAGTTGTTACTTCTGCCGGAAGAGGAGTTACAAAGTACTGACTGGAAAGATACCCCCATTTCGGCATCTGCTGTTTTCACTGTTTTCTTATCTTGAAGCTGTAAACAACTGCACATAAATGGTAAGCAAGCACTCAAATGTGCAGAAAGGTGACATTTTAAACTTTGTAGCATGTAGAGGTTGTGTTAGCTTTGGTTCATTTAAGTGAAACTTACAGTTTGACCAGGAGTGAACTTGTGCATAGAACTGTATCTCTGATGGTATCTCCTTAAAATTAATAATGGATACAAAGTTTTACTTAGTCACAGCTGACAAAAGCATGTTCTGCATTTACCTTAAAGGACCTTTGTGAATTCATAATCTGGTAGTTTGCTGTCTTGTTGGATTTAAATACAAACCACGTTCTCTTCAGTCATGGTGTTTTATTACTTCAGTGCTATCTTTTTTATCTGCATCAAGAAATTGTGGGACTTTAGAGCATTTATTAAATAATACCATCAACTGTTCCGGAAAGAGACAAAATGCCACCAAAAAGATAAATGAGTGACATTTCCAAGTTTCTGAAAAGGAAAATATCTGAAGAGATGAATTTGCTTTACATTTTATAATTCCAGCTTTACTTCAGAAATACAACTTGCATGTAAACTGATTATTAATCAGTGCTCCACCATCTTTTGATGGTCTTTTAATATATAATAATTCTAAAATGTCAAGGTAAATCCTTTGCTAATGTCACATCATTCTTTTGAATGGTTATTTTTTTGTTCAGTTTGATCCAAATCAAATCCTGGTTTGAGTAACAGTGAAGTTTCAATAGACCATACTCCATTGTGTATGACAATGAGGTAACAGAATCATTCAGTGGCAGCACTATCTTTGTGTGTGTGGTGTGTGTGTGTGTGTGTTTATTACTATGTGGTAATGTAAGGATAAGAAAACCAGCCACTTGATTACATATATAAATGTTTTTCTACATTGTAAACCTCTCTGCATGCAGTCAAGAAAGAATACCAACCATTGTGTCCTGTCCCAGGCCAAACATGTACAAGCACTGAGAGAGATAGTTGCAAGCTTTACTGATAAATTTTGTGAAGCAAATAAACAAGCACCAAAGGGAATGTGAGTGCAAATGCACACACATGCACAATAGAGGAACAAACCCCCAAAAGTTCAGCAAGCTTGCCTTAAAAAAGTTCCAATCCAAAACAGCAGGCACAAGAATGGTCAAGTGAAGCCAAACATTGTAGAATGTTCATCAGCCATTCCAGGTCTAGAGTTGAAGTCACAAGGCTTCAAATTGGGAGTCAAGGCACATGGAATCTGGGTAAATGAATGTTGCTAACAAAGAGGCTTGAGGTCACTGCTCTTCTTAAATAGAAGCAGCCCTGGTGTTCCTCACTTGGAAGAGTAAAGCTCCTTTCTTGAGAGGAGCCTTGCAGAGTGTAAGGTTTACCCCGTTCGTCTCAGAGAAACTCTTGTGACACGTGTGTTCAGCAAAGTTTACTCAAGCGTAACGTAAGTAAGTACAGAGAAAGCCAGGGTTGGCTTGGCACATCTTACAATGTATTTTATAGCTTCCCCATTCCCGTGCTTTTCCCCATTGCTTAGTTACAGATTACCTGCAGTAATCCCCCCTTGCCCAAATGGCAGATTCAGCCTGGTGCTTTGTCTTTCTGATTGCCATCTATGGGTTGTGCTGTTGTTGTCTTTGTTGGTTTCCCCGATTGCTCACCAAGCTGGGAGTTCTCAATTGCTCGTTGATTGCTTCGCTTCAGAGTCTCTGCATGTTCCTTTGTCTCCAGCGCTCCTGGGAAGCCGGCGCGGATACAAGGTATCCGCTTGCGGTTTGAGTTAAGCGCCTCCACCTGCCAGTAATCAGTTCGCGGTTTCACTTCCCCTTTTCCTCTGCTCGCACCTGGGCGGTGAAATTGACTAGGCGAAGTTGAGTGTTGCTTTCGCCGTGCCATGCCATGTTGGCTGAATCTGACACAGAGCACCTTTGGTCTGCTCTCTTCTCAACACAGTGAGCCCTTGCACTGGGAGTGGGTGGCAGCTCGGGCTCCTAATCTTCAGAGACCACTGGCAGCTATGCCTTCTGGTTACCGGACAGCCCCACCTCCTCTGCCTGCAGCTCGCCAGGCAGCAGTTTATCCAGCAACTCGGAACTGGCTGCTCGTTGTCGGTCTCTTCATCTGGTCGGAGATTCCCATGACACACTGTCTCTATGGTGAATGGCCAAAAGGACCTGGAGTCACAATACATGGACTTTCAAAGTGTTGGGAATATTAAGAGCTAGAGGAAAGGCAAATAGGGCACCAGCTTAGTCAACCACTCCAGTTTTTCTGCTTCATTCTGCTTCATTCTGCTTCATTAACATAGCTTTTTATCCACTGTAGTTGAGAGGTCCCAAAGAGACTTCCTTTCTGAACTAGTTTTAACTTGTAGTCTGGTAAAGCACTTAGGTGTGGGATGAAAACCAAGGCATCAAACTAATCGCTTTTGTGATTACATTTCTATATGAAAATAGTAACAACAGCAACCACATTTCAAAACAGTTAAATGTTAGGGTATTTGGTAGCCATGGTAGAGATACCAATAATGTCATAATGTCACTGAAGAGGGTAGAGCTAAAATTTGGAGGGTCCGTCCCCCCCCCCCCCCCCCCGTTTTGGAAGATTGGAATTTAAGGGCAAAAAGGGTACTGGCACTCCAAAACAGGAAATATAATTTTACTCTTAATACAAACCTACACACACCCTAGAAAAATTCAGTTAGTTTCAAGGCTACAAATGGAATACAAGCCACAGGTTTCGAATCCCGGATTTAGTCTTTGAAAAAGAACAGAGAAAATCTCATCTATTTAAAACTAGCCTAGACTATATTTTGACTATGGCAATGCCCTTTATGTGGGACTGCCCTTGAAGACCACTTGGACGCTTCAGCTGGTGCCTCTGAATGACATGGGCAGTGATGAGCATCCCTTGGTATCCCCATGTGACACATCTGCTTCATGAGGTGCACAGGCCCCCAGTATGCTTCCAGATGCAACTCATGGTGCTGGTTATCACCTATAAAGTCCTACATGGCATGGGGCCAGGTTATTGGTGGAACTGCCTATCTCCTGTCATTTCTGCCAGCCAGTACCAGCTGACTGGATAGGTGCAGTCTGGATCCCTTTGATTAAAAGATGTCAACTATTGGGACCCACATTCTCTGCCACAGTGCCTGCCCTCTGGAAAGAGATCCACCCAAGATGCATGAGGTTTCCACTCTGATGAAGTTACAGAAGACCTTCAAGAGCTGGGTGTTCTCCCAAGCCTTGAGTTAGGGTAGATGGTGCCATCTCAGTGTTTATGTTTTGTACACATTTGATTTGAGTGGTCAGAAATCATTTTGTTTATTTTGTATTGTATTGTGTTTCTGTTCTGATTTCTGTTTGATTTTGTGAGCTGCTTACAGTCATTTTGGAGTCAGGCAGCATTTAAATCCAATAAACAAACAAACAAACAAACAAACAAATGGTAGACTGTTTTTTTCCAGAGAAATATTCAGTCTTGTAGAACATGTTAAAGACTGCATTCATCTGAGTGGGTGTGGTTAAGATTAAAAACAAAATTGAGTAAACTAGAAGATGGAACAAAGTTAGTCTGTGATTATTAAATTAAGTATTAATATTCTGTCTATTTAATAAGTTGCTTTTGGATGAATGTTCTTAATGCCACTGGCCAAAATTCAGGCCTTCTTGAAAAGGTTGCTATTCAGTAATCACTTTCTCATCTTTTGATTTCTAATTCCCCCCCCCCCTCCTGAATTTCTTAACCACAGATGCTTTCAATTCTTATCTCCAAATATATTCTGTCACCCAACATCTTAGCCAATCAGAAATACATCAGAGGTTTCTTAAGATTGAGGTTCCCTAATAAATAAACATACTTTTCTACCTCTCCCACCACTTAAGGTTCATTTTCCCAGCCTGACCTTGTCAGCCTTCCATAATTGTACTGCTGAACAACTTCATTGTTTCACAGAATTATGCATCTCAAATGCAACAGTTTTAATGAAAACTCTGAAATATTCAGTGTAACATTGATGACAGGGCAGCAAGGAATGCTTAAAAATCTTTTAGAATGAAATCTGATAAGAATGTGAAAGTTCTTCAGGTAAATAAGGCATGGAATTTCAAGAAAATGCTGGGGTGCATAGGCAAAACATAAACATTGGTTGGACTGGAAGAATACAGGGAAACAGAAGAGGTAGAAAACAGGAAAAAGATAAGCAGAAAAGCCTACAGCTTCTATATTTTGGTTATGATGTACCCCAGTTTCTTGAAAGACACCAAGTCAATAATTTTGGATAGCTAATATCCAGGACATAGGCTTGTTTCTGAAAAGGAAGTGGCAGAAAAAATAATTATCTTGGACTTCTCATTAGTGAAATCTAATTAGTGAAATTTAAGTTCTGACAGGGCATTATGGCCTGTGGAAGAAAATAGTATTTGGGCCCTTGGAGGTAGAATGTGGCTAAATTTCCCAAAATAATGAAGATTTTTTTTATCAATGAAAGAATATGAATTTGAACTGCACATGTATATATTCAGTCTTTTTAAGAATGGCTGCTTTTTTGAAGTGCTTCTGACATGGAGAGAAGAAAAGATGAGATAGGCATTCAGTATATCATTGAGTCATATCTAATGGAGTCTTATCTATGTTCAAAATAAGAGTGTATGTGTGTATGCTCCTCAAGTGAAACATCAACAAAATTACAGCAAGAGCAAAAGTATTCTGGATAAGACAGTGACAATTCTTAGGAGACCACAGACATCCATAAATCACTATCTTATCCAGAATATCTTAGGAGACCACAGATATCAATGAGTTCTGAATATGCATCCTTGAATTATTTTGTTATCCAACTCATTATATTACTTTAGGAAATTTTAGCCATACAGTTACTTCCTTTTTTGAATTTAGTAAAATTTCATTTTCATTTTCTTGCACTTAAGGACACTTTAATAATTCTGGACAGTTAAGATAAAGCCCAATAGTGTATAGTAATGCAGCAATTCCTTCCATGCAGTCATCTTTATCTGACTTTTTTTTCCTTCAGCAATTGTCCCTGTGGAAGTTCTCAGTTGCTGTTTGGAGTTTCCTATATTTATAAAAAAGCCTGAGGATTCACTGTGAAAAACTAGTGAAAGAAAACCAACCTTGTTAAACCCTGGATGCCCCATTTATTTATGGTTTAATTATTTTTTATGGTTTAGAAATTACCTTTTTATTTAGAAAAGTGCCCAAGGCAGTGAACAGCCTAAGCAAGATTGCAACTTCTTGATGAAATAATTGAAATGAAATAGTGAATAACAAGGAAGCTGTTGGTAAAAAGACTATAGAACTATGTTAAAGAAAACAAAGAAAATAGTATGGTTTATGTTTGCCATCTTAAATTGCATCAAGCAGAGACATGAAAGGGCTGCTTCATGACATAATTGTCATCCCTAAAAGACTATATCCTAAGCATTTTGTAATGATATTTATTTTATTTTCTGGGGCTTATATGTTACTCCAATCTATCAGGACTCTGAGAAATTTATGTTCCCTTCTTACAGTAAAAAGATTAAAATAGTAAAACAATTTGACAACATAATACAATTAACAAGAAAAAAGAAAAGAAAAGAGAAAAGAAAAGAAATGAAATGAAAAGAAAAGAAAAGAAAAAAGAAAAGAAAAGAAAAAGAGTATGGTCATCAAGCAACAGAAATCATTCCCTTGTAACCCAAGCTGGATACTCCTAACATACAGATCACCTCCCCGAGCTTCTTTAAAAACCCAGGTGTTTATGGCTTTCCTCAAATTCATATCTCGGGAGGCAAAGTACTCCAAACAGGGGCTGCAACTGAAAAGCCTCCACCCTCTGGCCCTGTAGATGATATTGTTAAGAGAAGGGACTTGAAGTGACCCTGCCCTATTTGATCTTATTGGATAGGCAGAAGCCATTGTGAGTAGGCAATAATATGAGATTTGTTTAGGAGAATCTACCTTTTGAGAAAAAAAGTATCCTCTGTTTAGCAAGATGCAAACTTTGGATCGGTCACAAAAGCATGAATTAATCAAGCTGTTTGATTAGTCATATAATGTATGTTTCTCATATTAAAAAGTGGATTAGAAATCTCTCAAATCACTTTCCAAATACTATCAGCTATTTGTTTAAGAAAAATGGTTATCCTCATTAATGTCTCCAGTATATACTGTAGCTTCATTTGTATATTCCAACATGTATTTTAATAAGTTTATTAAAAAAAATGACACTAACAGTATCACAGTAAATTGAAGGAACACCTCTAAATCATTACAAAGCCTTTACTGCTTCATGAATCAGCTGCACTGGGAAATTAAACAGAAAGCTTCTTACCAGTCACAAGAAATATTTTGTGGTGTAATTGAGGGATTCAGAATACACAAAGGACAAGAAAGATGCAGAGATGGGAAATACATGTGACCATAAGGCTTGGCCCTACTAGACTGTGGCTTTTAAGTGGGACTTGCTTCTCGGTTGTAACAAGTGTTTTGGGGGGCTAGAACTCTTGAAGCAGCAATTTGTTATTATACAAAGTTGATACATGTATTCTCTGAATGTGTGTGTGTGTATGTGCGTGCATGCACCTTCAAGTCAGCATTGACTCTTGGCAACTGCCTGGACAAGTTCCTGCAGTTTTCTTGGCAAGATTTCAGAAGCGGTTTGCCATTGCCTCCTTCCTAGGGCTGAGAGAGAGAGATTGGCCCAAGGTCACCCAGCTGGCTTCATGTTTAAGGCAGGACTAGAACTCACAGTCTCCTGGTTTCTAGCCTGATACCTTAACTACTACACCAAACTGGCTCTTTGAATACAATCAGTTTAATTTCCTAATAGGGCTCACTTCCATAGAGCTGGTTTACTATACTTCCCATTCCAGAGCTGACAGGAAATCATATAGCCCTAAATCTTGCTGCCTTCACAGCTCACCTTTATCTGCTCTCAAGTGGGTCTGAGCTGCATTCAACTCAATGTACTTTCAATATATTTCGATATATAACATTCTAAGGGTTGTGGTTGATGGTTCCTTTGGCTAGAATTCTGGATATGCCAAACATCATCCACCATATGAAGTGTCCACTCCAATTGGAATGTGCAATGCTGTAGTTGCTCTATGCACAGCATTTTTTTCCAAACTATCAACAAATGGAACTTTTTATATATATATATATATATATATATATATATATATATATATGTGTGTGTGTGTGTGTGTGTGTGTGTGTGTGTATATATATATATATATATATTTGTTTTGAACTATGGGCCAATTGGTTGACCTATTGACCATTAGGTGGCAGCAAAGTAGTTTTTTTGGTGAGAGAGGGTTTGTATCTCTTGATTGCAATCTAGTAAGCCTTCTAGATTTGTGTAGCTACTAGGTATGCATTATTGAGAAGCTGAAGTTTGAGAAATAATTTAGTTGTTGGGGATCAGTGTGGGAGCTGTAAACTACCCTAAGAACATTATGTGAAGACGGGAAGCAGGAGCCACCAGGAAGGGAATTCCCTGCCAGGAAAACTTAACAAATGCAAGAAATTAGTTCTTTCAATTACTGTTCCCCACTGCCAGCTTCTGTTATGAACTCAAGGTATTTATTGTAGTCATACATTTTTAACTGAAGTAACACAAATCATACTGCACATCAGAGCATTCTTATAAAAGCAGGCACAAGATCTTTCTTTTACAAAAAAAAAAAAAAAAAAAATCTGGAAAGACAATCTCAAGTGCAGGAAGATCCAAGAATAGTCAGTTTCCAGACTGAGATTCCAAGTAATCCAACACAGCATATAGGCAGAATCATAGGCAGGGAATTAGAATATTGATTGCTGAGTGATGCTTATTTCTTTGGGGTAGACAGCTTGACTTTCTTTGATCTTCCCTTTGTAATGGATAGATGACTTCCCCCAATGGCCTCATATGGATGTTAAATAGCACTAGTCCTGTTTTTAAGCATAGGTCTAGCACTCTTTTAAAAGAATAGTAAATTCATGTTTATAAAGAGCCCACATAATACCTGACAAATACTTTGGAAATGCCAGTCAGGCATATGCAGGCAGTTGCCTCTGCAGAAGCCAAGTGTTGGATCTGTCCTACACTCCAAAATAGTCCCAGAGGGAAGATCCCAGTGATTGTAGGAGAGTGGGCATGTCTACAATGGCCAAGAGGATCTGGGCAGATATCAGTTCCTTTGAATCCTCACTTGTATCATCATGTGGCATCAGAGAACATGTCCACAGCAAGACTTATCTTTGTAGAAGTGGGGAAACACTTTTTTTTTTTTTAATGGAACAGTTAAAGACAAATTTAAATTGCTTCCACAATGGGCTGGGAATGAGACATAGTCATGCCCTTGAAGAATAGTTAGCAAGGCCTATTCTGCCCACAGTTAATGATCTGTAAGAATGAGCCCTAAACAACTGTGAAATTCAGTTGAAATTTATATATGTAACTTATTAGCTTACTCATATATTAGGCTAAGTGTACTGTACTTTGGCCTAGCTAGATGGTAGCACCTTGCTGACTTTCACAGATCTAAAAAGCTAAGTACAGTGGATCCTGTTGAATACTCACTTTGATGATTATTAGGAAATTCAACAGTTGTAGGTTAGACTGGAAGGTTAAAAGACTTTCCCAGGGGAAGGCAATAGCAAGCCATTCAAATGTTTTGCCAAGAAAATGACATGGATGTATCCACAAAGTCCTCAGGATAATATTCCTCATTATATGTTCAAGATAATTCCTTTTAACTAAATGTTTATTTTATTTATTAAATAATAATTAATAAATTATTTATTTATTAAATAGTATTCCTCCTTAGATGTTCCAAATAACTCCTTTTAACTAAATGTTTTGTTTATTCATACTAATATTGCAGTGTTAGTTTTTCTTCTCCCAGGTCCAGAATGGGTACCAGCAAAGATCCAGATATAGTCCACATGGAGGCAAAGACACTGGATGGCCGTAAGTGCTACCTTTTCATCATTTTATCACAAGTGTAATTATGTAGGCTTTCAATGTTCATCTGAATATAATACAGCATTAGGGAGATCCAACGGATGCTCTATGATTATTCTCAATCTGGTTATCCAGTAAACATTTTCAAATAAATAGAAATTCAAAATAACATTCTGAAATTGTGATGGAATGGACTTATGAAGGCCATGCTCAGGGAGATAAGCATAAACTTAGCCCCCAACAGGAGCGTGGGAAGTTCAAGAAGATGAGGCTGGCACCTCCCTAAGGAATTCACGGTGTTGTGGCTGGCTGGCTGGCTTGGGAACTTGCATTCAGTCTGGTGAGATTGATGTCAGGTTCAGCCCAAAGAACTCCAAGAGACAATGCAAATACAATTCTGTTGCGTTTATTAGCTTCCACCTCAAGACAGAATCTCACCAGACTGAATGCAAGTTCCCAAGCCAGCCAGCCACAACACTGTGAATTCCTTAGGGAGGTGGCGGCCTCATTTTCTTGAACTTCCCATGCTCCTGATGGGGGCTAAGAACACACTTATCTCCCTGAGCATGGCCTTCATAAGTCCATTCCATCACAGAAATGCAAGCCAATATTAAGAGAAGTGGAAAAGATTTGCAGTTTGTATAAGAAGTGTAAAAAAAAGCAGAAAACAAAATATACATCATTCATAACAATATTTCTTCCTGTGGGCTGCTTCATTTGATCTGCTAAAAGGTAAAATCTTCAAGGTTTGAATCTTGCTTTATTTGTGACAAACCAGCTCTTAAACTTTGAGTAAGTGGAATGAAATGATGTAATTTTGTAGTTGTTTTCATCTCCAAATTATTCTTTCTGAGATTTAGGGAAAGTTATAAATTGATAACTTGTTTGCTTTCATTCAAAAACCTTCAGCTTTGACCATCTCACCTATAGCCTATGATTGCCCTAAAACCCCATGATTGTATTTATATGCTCACTTGTATGGGAATAAGCAATAGGATTTCCTTTTGATTCCCTATGTATAAAATCAAACTTTTACTCAGTTATTGGATATTCTGATATTCTGCTCTCTTTAGTCCAAGGATAGCTTGTGTTAAAAGCACGTGCCTCTCAAAAATATTGTGCCATTGAATTGAATTTCCAGATCAGAGCTTCATAGGTAGTAATGAGCATAACTGAAATTTTGTTTTAGCCTTTCCCAAACTGGTGCCTATCAGATATATTTGGACTAAAACACTGGGATTCTACAGCTGGAATAACCAACTGATGGGAATTCTGAGAACTCTAGTCCTAACACATCAGGAGCTCAAAATATTCAAGAAGGCTACTTTAGCAGGAAATGTTATTTTGTTTTGTTCAAGTACAGCTGGATAAAGATTTTGAAAAGTTGAATTTCAAATGTCATTGTTAATTATACTTTTTTTTTGTCTCTAACACACACACATGCACACACACATACTTTAAGACTAAATGGAAGAATAGAGAATATATTTTGCCATTCATTTCCCAAGTATCCAGTTGGTTTGGAAACAATTTAGATAAACGTTGCACATGGCATATATTTATAGTATTCAGGTTATATTTAAATAATATTCAGTACTAATATTTGTAATATTTAATTGTAACGCAATATTAACATTTTGCAAAGTCTAAAAGAATTGTTGGAAAAGAAAAATTACCATGGGAAATGAAATAACCAAGTTCAGTTTTTGTATTTAACCATTTTTAACTAGAGGTGTTTAGAAGTTTGCTCCTTTCATCACTTGCCTGCTTGACCACCCCCGATTCCTCCAGCGCCTACTCTATTTTGACCAAAATAAATAAATGAAACTAGGGTGAGAAAGTGGTGTCAGTTTCCATAATTCTCAGTGGATGCTGCTCATACAAAGCTTATTCAGGAAGCTTTGATCTGCCAGATGGGATGCCCCTTATGTATCACTATGAATTTTCAGTGAGCTTAAAACAGTACTGAAAAAAGAGTGTGATATAATAAAAGGATGATAAAGGTTTGCTTCTTTCAATTTACACGTATAAGAATTAGTTTCAAAGACATACATTTTTCATGGACAAGTCTGAAATGAAGGCACAAGATTGAACAGTGGTGGCAGAACTATTAAAAAGACTAATCCACAACATCTTAAATGATTAAAGCCTAAATCCTGAAATATATCTGTTCTTTGTATCCAGATGAAGACTGCTTGTTACCACTCCCACTGTTTGCCATAAATAAGCCACACTTATATGGTTCAGATCACTGGATCAGTGTTATAAAAGTATGAGGAAGATGCTCTGTCAGCATAACCAGGCTTTAAGTCAGTAAAGCTTTTGAAAAGGTCAGTGGGTTCATGAGGCCCAAGGTAGCGTCTGAACTTCAGGTTTCTTAAGAATGAGAGAATGTACTGAATCAGGGTTCATCAACCTCAGCAACTTTAAGATGGGTGGACTTCAACTCCCAGAATTCCCCAGCCAGCCAGCATGGCTGGCTAGGGAATTCTGGGAGTTGAAGTCCACCCATCTTAAACTTGCTGAGGTTGACGAACCCTCTACTGAGTAAACATCCTTTCACTCTGTAATATCTGAGATTATTTGTCAATGTCCATTACACATCTCCATCTGAGAGCCAACACTAAACTTGCCCACTGTGACCTTTTCTTAATTCAGTTTTTGTTTTGGCCAGTGTGATGTGCAAGTAAATGAAACAAACCAACCTTCTTTTCCTAAGGAAATTTTCTATTTGGTGTCACAGATAACCTGCTCATACTATTCTCTTCTATGGAGGTTGAGGACAGTGCAGGTAACAGATGTAGCCATGTTTTCAAAGTTGAGTACCAGCGATTCAGGCAGTAAGCCAGGCGATCAGCTTCATCCATATACTCCAGCTCTTCTAAGGGATAGAAGCAAAACTGCACAGTGTTACATTAAATGACCATTAAAAGAGCAGTTCCAGCAGATTAATATATCCAGATCAGGATGGATCATGGTGGGTGAAACCTTTTGTCATGTTTCAATAAATCCTCTACATAATTTACTGTGCATCCTAGAAATGTGGAATGATATGGTATGTATCATATTAAGATAAAGAAAGGATAGCATTTGTTCTACTAACTGTCTGGTGAATATGATAAAGTCAGAGTAATATCGGCATGCACACCAGAGGATTCCCCATAGTGAAAGGATACAGGGTCTTTCTTAATATCAAAAGGCAAGGATACAGTTGGAGGTTAGCTGTATTGGCCACCCAATTGCTGTAATTAAAACTTTTGTGAAATTTGCATGAATGTATTCTCCATGCATCCTCCAATAGAGGATGGCTATTCATACTTTCTGCCCTATTCCAGTACCAGTCTGGTATTATTGTTTGATAAAAAGCCTTATTGAAATGAATATCTTTCCAAGTTCTGTTATGATTTTCCACATTCCAGCTGTGGATACATAAACCAAACGTTTTCTCAGTTTAGCCATCCCATCTACACTAACCTTATCAGTGAGGCAATCCCTATGTACTTTTGTAGTCAGGATGCACTATGTTTTCAGTGTTGCCGTAACAATCAAAGCAGCAGCTGTTGCTGGAGATGTGCACGCTGGCAGTGAAGAGCTTAACATCCCAATTACTGGTGGGAGGGAGAACATCTGTGCTAGAGAAGGAGATAAATTAATTCCAGATCTCAGCAATGAAATGTATTAATTGGCGTGAATTAAGTGTAAGTGATTAGGTGCTTCCTGTGGTACTGGATAAATAAAGAGCCCACATGTTATTTTTCTTGAATAATTGTTGCTGAATAGCTTCCCAATGAACTCAACTTGAGGAAAAAAGGTTATTGTAATAAGATTTTGAAAACATTCCCAATATTTATATCATTGTTCCAAACTTTTTCTGTTGTTCTGCTCATATCAAACCCTTTCAGTATTCTGAAGTCTTAAAAAAGCAATTATCAGCTTGCTTTTACACATACACAAAACACACACACATACACAAAAATGTAATTGAGATTATAGTGCTGTTGTTGTAGTTCTTTGCTTGTGTTTGATTTTCTAATATGATATATATGGACAGTCAACTTCCCCTCTTCCTCCTTTTCCTGGTGGGCCAAAACTTTTCTACAATCAGCCTTGCCTTAGTTTTTCCTCCAGAGATAAACTAACAGGAAAATGTCATCTCATAGGCATGTGTCCGTGATGTGCTCATCACTTGATATATTTTAGGAATAAGAAACCTAAAACCTATTTTATCAGAACTTCACTAGGAAGTATATGAACACAGATACATGGGCACACTCAGCTGAGTATAACTGCAGAGGGCATAGAATATGTTCAGCATATTCATTACCAATATGATGCAATGTACAAAAAAAAAATTAAAATTAGTAACATTTAACAACAGTCTTCAATTACTGTCATAATGTAGAAATGAATAGTGGGAAACAACAAAAGGAATGGAGTCTTTTGTTCACCAAATTGTATTACACCATGGTCAGTGTCTCAAATCATGGGAAATCACTGGCAGGATTGAGTTCCTAAGAAGGTATTGGTATTAACATCTATGCCCAAAAGAACCTAAATTTGTAATTCAGAATGCTACTTTGTCCTTGGGAGAGTGCATATTTTGAATGAATGCAGCAGAGGAACCTGTTCTTCACATAATCAGTGGTTCATTGTTCACTTGAAAAATATGTTTTCAAACCTAATTTCCATGAACTTTCTCCTTAGATATCTTTTTGTTTCTTTCAGAAACCCAGCCATTGCCATCAACACACAGCTTTCAGAAATGTTCTGCAATAGACCATTTATGTGTTGTTGTTGTTGTTCAGTCATTAAGTCGTGTCCGACTCTTCGTGACCCCATGAACCATATTGCGCCAGGCCTTCCTGTCCTTCACTGCCTCCCTGAGTTTGCTCAGTTTCATGCTCATTGCTTCAGTGATGCTATCTAACCATCTCATCCTCTGCCATCCTCTTCTCCTTTTGCCTTCAATCTTTCCCAGCATCAGGGTCTTCTCCAAAGACTCCTCTCTTTGCATTAGGTGACCAAAGTATCTGAACTTGAGCTTCATTATCCGTCCTTCCAATGAACAATCAGGGTTGATTTCCTTTAAGATTGACTGGTTTGACCTCCTAGCAGTCCAGGGGACTCTCAAGAGTCTTCTTCAGCACCACAGTTCAAAGGCATATTTATGTGTTACTATAGACCAAAAGACAAACATCATTCATATTTCTCACTATTAATATTAGATATCACTTAGTAGTGTCTTTCTGAAGTCCTAGGAGCTATATCTCTTTATGACAGAAAGATACTGAAAAGTTCATGAAGTTCAATTTCTAATAAGTTGGGCAGTTTCATTTTGTAACTCCCAGTCTGTATTTCTGAATTATTTCTTGCTTCTATGAGGCAGCATGAAGATTCACATAGACTCAAGGTACCAATATTCACTGGAAAAACTTAAATCCCCTTCAAAGTGGGTTTAAGTCTTCATGCTGCCTTGTAGGCCCATTTAGATCTTATATTAGTCTATTGACCCTGGTCAAATCTCTAGAGATGGCTCAAGAAAAAAAGAAATAATACAAAACACACACTATAAATTGCTGAAGTAGGACTTTCCTGTTCTTTTTTTTAATATATTTTTTTATTAAGAGTTTTGAATAAAAAGTAAAAACTAACAAGAACTGATACAAAATAAAAAAAAAGAAAGGAAAAAATTTTGAGGAAAATAAGATAGGTTCAGCCTATAAAATATTGTTTTAGATCAGAGAAAGCAGACAAACCTATAGAATTCCTACATGCATTTTTGCTATCCATACATTTGATTTTTTAAAAAATCAGTTTTATTTATTTTATTCTCTTGCACACTTAAATAAACTCGACTGTTGCTGTCTTTTGATCTGAAATCCTCTAAAAGTAACAAGTAAATAAGGAATAAGTTTGTCCCTTCATTCCATTTTTGCTTTTCTACTGGCTTTCATAACATAATTAAAATTCTCAATTTTTGCAGACATTGATGCCAATGTGAAATATTCAGGTAAAAATTATGAATGTTCAGAGCTGAAGTCATATTTGTGTGTGTTTCTGTGTGTGATTTCAGATGCACAGTATATCACCTGCAGGATGCAGAACTGCACTGAAGCTGTAAGAAGCAAGCCTTTTCCTGGATACATTGATTCTGACTCCCTCATTGTCCAAGATGATTATGTATTTGTTCAGGTCTGAACAGATTTTTTTCCCCCCTTGATTGATTATACATCATTTGTCCCTTTATTTCTGAATATTAATCTCCCGTTCCTAACAGATGCAACAAAATAGCTTGAGTACAAGTAGTGTGTTTCAGGGCATCACCAAAGTGTTGCTCCCATTGGGATACTAATTGTTCCCTTCTGCCTTTGCTTCAAGTACTTTGTTAACACAAGGGTCATGAAGGGTTAGGTCTGACATGTGTTCAAGGGGTATGGAAATAATCCCTCTCGTCAGTCAGCCCTCCTCATTGTCTTTTCAAAGAATGTTCTCACATCTCAACGAGATTTTAAGTTTGCATGCCAGAGTTCTGATATCACATCTCAACAGACCAATCAACCTTTTTTCTATTATTCTTATTATTATTAGTTTGAGGTAAAGGGAGATAGAGTAAGGGAGATAAGGAAAGGGAATGCTTGAGAGAAGAGTAATCAGTCCTGATTGTCATTCATGGGCTTCGATTATTACGAAAAAAGAAGAAATGAGATATATTCAGCTGAGCTATGTTCCAGGTGGAAGCCAGAGAATATATCTGAATAGTTTTAGGTTTCATTATCTTCCTGCTGCTATCCATGTCATAACAAGAAGGAGGAAGTAAAGTGATGGCAAAGTGGAGATGAGCTATAAATTTTCTGTCTTTCAACTATTTCTTGAGGCTGAGGTTCCTGGCTTGCATCAGTGTATACCTTTCCAGGCTGGATTGTCTATAACCTGGAGTTTTTAAGTAGGATCAAGTTTGGCAATCCTGAATGTGTTATCAAATGGTATCAGCCATACCACTCTAGCCTCTAGCCTCTCTGAGTACATCATTTCTTCCCATATAGAATGTATGTCAACTCTTCTGAGGGTTAGAACAATGTATTGCCTTGCTTCTTTTCTTTATAGAACAAGTGTAAGAAATTCTCCTACCTCAGAAAATATGGGGAAAAGTTTTTATTTGTGGTCTCATCTGTTCTTTCACACATCCATGATTAGATAGAGACCAGGCCTTAGTATACATGTAATAGGTTTTGCATATGTGCAGTTTTGACCTCTAATTTTTTTGCTTATTTTATCTATGTGTAAAAGAGAGACCTGTTTTTGGACATGCATAGAGTATATTTTTAAAGGCTAAGATTAAGTCATCTGCTCCTGTATTTGTTCCCCCTTCTTGCTCTTTGTAGCAGAAGGCTCCATGTGGCTTCTTTGTTCTTCTCCTTTAGAGCAACCTGATCAGATAGTGATAGAGGAAATCACCTCCCTCATGCTATGTAGCTTCTTTGCTTGCAAAGCTCTTACAACCTTAGTAGAGGGGCCTCTTGATTGTGCAATTGGGTACTAGTGTTTCCCTCCAACTGCTTGTGCCTCACTCCAATTGCTGTGAATAGCCTGTTGACAGCACTGGCACCCAACAGCATGACTGAGAAATGCACCCAATGAGACTATGAACAAACTGCCTGGAACATGAAGAGGCTGGCATGAGCCGTGTGAGGCAAACAAAGTGATTCTCTCCATCACCAGCTGAAGAAATCATTCTGAAGAAAAAAGTCAGTTGCCATGAGGAAACCATGTGGAGCATCACAGCTGGACAAACCCAGCAAAATCCATAGCAACCAAGCAAGGAAAAGGAGGCATGAATACAAGTACAGATTATTGGTTTGGGAGGAAGAAGGAAGAAGTAGATCACTATAGGCTCTGAAACCTAACCCCTGGTCAATTGTATGTGATGACAATTCGTTCAACGAGATGGGCAGTGACAAATTTGATATATATTAAAAAAAAAAAATCTGTAAGTGAAGAGAAGCTGAAACAACTTCTACATGGTACAAAGTTAAATTCTGCCGATTTGAATGCATATTTACTATTTACCTGCAGTTTTAAAATAAGAAAACAGTGACTATAACAGGTGCAGAAGTTTGGTCATCGTTCCAATTGATAGGGTTACTTTTTAAATGATTTTTATTATAAAGTTGTTAATAAGTTCCAGAAAGGCAATGGACTGATTAGGCCTACAGTTAACCAAGAGAAGACAATTCCACGGATGATCAAATTCTAATTGTTGTTCTATTTACTTTCAGTACCATGAGCTTCCCTAAGTAGCTATTTGAGCATTTGAAAAGTAATGTTATTCATTCTTACAAAAACATGGGAAGACTATATGTATGTATGTATATGTATGTATACATACATACTTACATACATACATATACATACTTCTAGCTAGCAATGATGTTGTTTGTTGTTAAGTCATTGAAGTGACATGTATCTATAGAAGTCAAGGCAAGATCTGGAAAACTCAGACAAATCTTTACTAGAATTGTATCCAAATTGGTCAGAACTGTAAACCAAAATTTAGAAGAATGGTCAGAAGGAGAACTTTTTTCCTCATTACACAATCATCATCTAAAGTATGTAAACAAAATCATGCTAATAAGCCTGAAATGTTTTGGAAGAAAGTGCTTTGGACTGATAAAACAAAAATTGACCTGTTTGGCTACAATCACACAAGGTAAATTTGGAGAAAAAAGGGTGAAATAATATCTTTCTTTCTTGGAACCATTAAGTATAGGGTGGGCTGTATTATCATTTGGAGTTGTGTGATGGCTGGTAGCATAGGAAATAATGTGTGTGAAAGAAACAATGAATTCAACTGCATGTTTTCATATCCTAGAAAGCTAATGTCCCACAGTCAGTGAAAAAATTGAAAAGGTTGGGCATTTCAATAAGACAGCAATCCAAAGCATACCTCCAAATCAGTTATGAAGTATTTATAGAAAATGAATACAAAGGTTTTGGTATGGCCTTCAGAGTCCACAGACTTCAGTATAATTGAAAATCGTTGGGAAGATCTCAAACATGCAATATTTGCAAAGAGATGTAAGAATATTTCTGAGCTATGAGAGTGAGAGAGCCAGTTTGGTGTAGTGGTTAAGGCAATAGGCTAGGAATCAGGGGACCATGAGTTTTAATCCCGTCTTCAGCACAAAGCCAGCTGGGTGACCTTGGGTCGATCCCTCTCTCTCAGCCCTAGGAGGAAGGCAATGGCAAACTACTTCCAAAATCTTGCAAGGGCATGTCCATGCAGTTGCCAGGAGTCAACATTGACTCAAAGGCTAAATACATACATGCATGCATGCATGCATACATACATACATTCCAAAAACAAGAATAGAAAGACTCTTCGCTGGCTATGTTGGAAGCTGATGGAAGACAATCCATACTTCTGCACTTTCATTGTTTCCTTATTTTAAGTCTATAAGGAATTTAACCAGGGGTGCCTAAACTTTTCCAAGCATACTGTGATACTTCTGCATATGTATCATGCTACTCCAGCAATTTGGAGAAAATATTTTGCTAGAGCAGAACTGTGCGTTAATTGAGATTGCTCTTAATTGCATTCTTATCATTTTTAAAAAAGAAAGATGATATGCTTTCTTTAAGAAAGCTAATATGGATGAGACAAACTTGGAGAATTGTATTTCATATTTAATAAGCTAGTCATCTTTCCTGTTATTTGTTAATGAATTGTAACAGACATTTGTTTTTGTTTTGTCACTCAGCGTAACTAGGAGGAGATTAATTTTAGTTTTACCCTCCAGGATTTTGGAGAGGGCAGGCTTGCCTGAAGATTATTTCACTTCTGTGAGCTGACAGAAGAAGTGGCTGGCTGTAGCGTGTGTAAATATTACTGTTATGCAAATGGAATACTCTAGAAAAGACAGCAGGCTTTGGTGTAACTTACAGGACTTGCCAAAATTTTAGGGCCCTTAGCTGGGAGGAAAAATTGTTTGTTCCAACACTGACTGGAGCAGAAACGTTTCTCTTGTTATCCTCCAACTGGAAATATAACATGCAACTATTATTGCCTTGAGTATTGCCATTTTTGCCTGTGCAACTGAGGATGCTGAAAGCGGCTTCTGGAATCCCACATTGGTGGGTTTGCCCATGCTCTTTTGTCTTCCTTTACAAACAGTCTGCATAGATTATGCATCTTAATGCTGCCTGTTTCCACAGCTGATAATCTGCACGAGGACTGGTTCATCTCCTGCTATATCTTCATTGCCATTTTGGAACCATTGTGACACAACTGCATTTCCCTTTATAACACACCTGTTATTTTCTTCCTGCCTTAAAAATAAAAAGGGGGGGGGGGAACCAGTGATAATAATACCTTGATTAGAATAATAAGAAAAAACAATGTTATATGTTGCAGCTGACATCTGGAGGTCGGCCACATTACTACGTGTCTTACCGCAGAAATGCTTTTGCGCAGATGAAACTTCCGAAATATGCTTTGCCAAAGGTAAGTTATCATGGTTGCAATATTCCCATATAATGTTAGATGATAGACAGACCACAGGAATTGCTGCTGGTGGCCAGTTTCCTTGGAATTGTTTTAATTAGTGCATATATCCCTTTATTTTTCAAGAGCATGTTGAAGCAGTGAACAAAATACTGCTCTCTAAGATCAATATTGCAGCTATTCAGGGGATCAGTTCAAAATGCAGATTGATTTGTTCAGTGGGTGGACATTACTAATTAGTATTTCATTTTCATCAATAATGACATTTTGAGGTTTTCTATTCAAAAGTTTGGCTTTCTGATGTACTGCTGGTTTCCATATTTTATTGTATTAAAGGAATTTGATGAGAATTTTTTGCTTTAGAAAGTATGCTTTTGTATGTCTCTAATTAAAAAAAAAGAGAGAGAAATAGCAGTGGAGCCTGAAAGAACATGTATTGCATAGCCTTTTAAAGAATCTTAGTAAAATATGTCAATCAAGGAGAAGTGCATTTGATTTAAAAATTAACCAACCTGTGTTACTTTTTCAAAAAAAAGAAAACAAAAGAAAACAAAACTTCAGGACTTTTCTTTTTTAAAAATGTGAAGGACAGGAAAAATGATTGTTAAGGACTTTTGTTCCCCATATAAACTGTTTTGATGCATTATAACATGATCTGGGAACATAGTTTATGAAATTGCTTGTCAGATCCAAGGTCTGAAGTTTTTTGATGTGCTATGACTTAGGTCCACATTACAGGAAATTAAATGACACCAAGATGTCCAGTTATAATGAGATCAGTGTTCTCGACTACAACCATTTAGGAATATGGGTTTTTAAACTTTCAGCCTGCACATGGGCAACTAGATTCTTTTTTTTTTCCCCCTCCTTAACTTGATTTTAAAAGTTATGGCTATAAATATTTAAGAATGCTTGAACTTCCCAAACTGAGAGTTTTCAGAAATTAATCACCTTTAAAGAATTCTGGCATAGACTGAATTCTTAGGTATTTCAAATGACATGGGAGGATTTATTCTGTTGAATCTCATCATCATGAGACAAGTGTTTATTTGTTAAGAGATATTTAAAAAGTCATCAGATCCTTTTCTAGCCAAATATTGTAATGAATGTAGTAAAGGCCATTTGGAAATGCCAAAGTGCAGCTTATGCTGACTATTTTGGATAAGGCTGTTTACAGTGAGAAAGTCAAGCTTTCCAAAATGCTTAGTATCCATCTATCTACCTTTTCAGATTTCTGTGAAAAATTCAGGAAGTGATTGAATTATTGAGTTGAATTCTGTAATACCTGATTACAATGTGAGAATACCTGTTTGACAGCTTTGGGCTTCTTGAAGTTGCCTTCCAGTTAGAAACATGTGAATCACTTTAAATCTAGTCCTATTTCTGTGCATATTAGTAAAACCATAATCCCATTCCATAGTGAGAATTTTACTGGATTTTTAAAAAGATGTTTCAACAACAGCAACCATACATCAGTTTGTCATTTGCAACCATCTCTAATTTAGAGAGTTTTATTTCATGTTGTCTTTATGGCCATGGTTTTTAGTATCTTCTCAACATAAATTTCTCTGGAGAAATGTATTATTTTTATATAGCTATTATCATATATATCCAGTGTGATATAGTTAATGTGTTGCAATAGGATCAGGAAGATTCCAGATCAGATCCATTCTCAGCAGATGATTTGTGGCCAGTCACTCACATTCAGCCCAACCTATCTCACAGAGCTGATATTGGAATAAAATGAAGGAAGATCCTATATAAGCCGATTTTTGCTCTTGGAGAAAAGGCAAGGTATTAAATACATACTATATGCACATACTATTTAAAAACACAAACACTCCAATATATACTTTTCTATAAGTAATTTTTATAAATATATACATCTTTACTAAACATATTTTTGTGCAAATTTTAAACTCATAAAAGATGAATTCTAGGCATCTCCATTCCATAATGTGTAATTGCACGGCAGAATTCATTTTCAACCTTTCAAAAGTCCACTCCCATAGACGTTTACGACATACATCGTTTACATCTCTATTTGTAAGTAGGGCCTTTCACTACCCTTCCAAGAGAGACAATGGTCTGCAGAGGCTATAGTATCTGTTGTAACAGAACCTCACCAGCTTCGGTCCTATCTAAGTGGTACTTTCTAGAATAATATAATGTAAGGTGCTAGAGGTCATGAAATGTCAAATCTAGCACTAGGTCCCAATGTTTTGATTTGATATAGGCCCACTGAGGCAGCTGTCAGGTAAATAAACTTCCCATCTGATCTCTGTTGTGCTGTACTCTTAGCACTACCATACTAAATGGCCTGAATATCAACAGGAGACTTGGCTGAATGTATTTAACTGTTTTTCTAGACTTGGTTTTTAGGTCTGAGTAGCTTCACTTTCCTTGCATTCCTGCCTACAATGTGACCACAAGTTTCTCTTCCAATCACATAATCCTTTAGACTCAGGGTCAGTAATATGCCCACATATGGTACTGTCATTTTGTTCTGTGCCCTCATATATATGTGAATATGCCACAAAGCAAAGTACCACCCTTATATTTAATTACAAATATACCTCTGGGCTTTCTGACTAGACCCCATAAATTTTCTTAAAAATTTAAAAGAATAAAAAATAATGGCTAATTGCAACTCACAGCTTAGTTTAAATATTTGTCTACCTGGATTGGGAGAGGAGCCAAGACAGTGGTCAGACAGTAGCTTTTACAAGGAGCTCTCCCAAGTTTTTATTTATTTTGTGGCTACCTGTTCACAAAAAGCTCATAGGTAAGCAGGTTACCATCCTGCATTTGGAGGTGGGTAGATGAGGGACAAGTAACCCTCACCTTTCCTTTCAACTGACCATAGTTATATTCTAAGATAATGAGTTTACTGATAAAAGAAAATATACACTAGACACATTATTGCTTGCAAATCCTTCATAAACCCTTTCCTAAATATAAAGATAAGTAATTTTGAGGTTTTTAATTTGGTACTTGTTACTTTACCTAATTGGGTTATGTTAATTGGCTGGGAGGGCTCTAGAAGTGTTTATCTCCTTGAAAAGGCTGTTGCTTGGAGTATCTGCAATTTAGATTTGCACAGAATAGAGAAAGTAAAAGGGACCAATGAAGAGCCAGACATTCCCTATGTGACACAGACATGGTGAAATAGTTTTATGCCTCTTTATGCTGTCCCATAATAACTTAGAATATCTTTCTTCCCTCTTTGTGGTTGAGCATTTATTAGCTAATATAATGCATTATAGAAGTAATTTGAATTAAATATTTCCTAAGCAACTTTTTTTCTGAAGTAGGATACTGCTTTCCTTAACAAGCCCCAAGAGTTTCTCTTTGTCACCTTATTCAAGAAGCAGATGCTGTAAATCCACCTGCAGGATAATGTTTAAGGCAACAAGGTGCTTCATTACAATCTCACGCATCTTCAAAGGACAAGCAGCTAAATCTGTATGCACAGAGACACAGTGAGAAAAGCGTGTTTGGGATGCTATTATCAAAGCAGGTGGCTGCCTTTATTAAAAATGAACAAAGCACAACACGGTCAAAAGGAAATGAAACAAGCAAGGCCCTTTATGGGTAGAGAGTCTTTAATCTTTTTCAGCTCAATTACTTTGTCCAAATAAAATCAATGCTGTAAAGGGTTCTTAGAGCCATAGCGGCTTATGGGATTTTAGTGTAGAATTTTAGTACTGAGACAAAGTAACTTGATCACTGGATTCTTCGTCTTGATGTTTCTACTGGTTTAAGTAAAAGGAAGCAGTAAAATATGATGTCTTTCATATAGTCATAGTGGAATAACTAATCTAGGCATTGGGCAGCAGCATTTGAAAAGGCAGACTTGCAAACCTCATTGAGATTATCATGCATAATAGCTCCTGTCACTGGATGTTGTCTATTATTATTCATTTAGTGCATGCACATTTGGATTAAGAATGATAAGTGTATAAAGAGGCCTATTTGGTCCCAGGTATATTGGCATTTAGATATGCCTATCACTCCCAAAACATAAGAATCATGAAGAAACTCAGCATCTGGATACATCTAGTGTCAGCTCTTGCTGCTGTAAAAATAATAGAAGTTGTACAGAGATAATTCAGTAGAAAGGTTCAAAGAAAGAGCTAAAAGGAAATAAATCCAGCAGACCTGTAGACCATCTCAGGGGTTCAACACTCATTTGTGTGTAATTTTTGGCAGCATTTGCCAAAGTAGTTGTATTTATACTAATACACCAGCTAACACTAACCAAAAAGTACTTGATTTTCTATTGAAGAAGTTTGATAGATGCAAAGTTTTATTCCAACACAAGCAAGTTTTAAATTTCTGAGATATGCAACTTTCTATATTTGAACTCTTATTCACTGTGTCTAGTTTGTAAATAACTTGAAAACTAAACTGCACCTAGAAATCAAATATTGGTGTTTACCACAATACTTGGGACTATGTCAGATTCATCTTATCAGCTAACCTGGGTTAGAAGCTTACCTTCTATCATTAAAGATCTCTTGTTAATTAAGTGAACTCATGGAACAAATTTATTCATTCCAATATCTCCAGCCATCTTTTTTCTCAGGTCTGTTAGGGTCTGTTGATATATTTAATCCAGCAAGAATAACAATCCATGGCTTTGCTTATACAATCAGCTTTGTTTTATTTTTCCGTGGCTTATTGGTTAGTCCATGATTCAGTGCAAAGCAAACTGTTCATTTAGTAGTCAGATTAATCATGTTAAGTTAACCTAGCTCTTTTCCCAGGAAACATAACTAATGGTCTGCAAGTAAAAATAAATAATGACTGGCTGGTAGCTTGTATATCACGATTTTTGTTGATAATATCAATAAAATATTATGTTTTAATTGACTTTTTTTTTAATGTTACAGGCTTTTTAGGCAATAACCTTCCAAATTAGTTTTATGTAGTAATTTAGTGGAGTAAGGGATAAGGAGGTAGGTAGGTAAATATAAAGCAATCTATTGTGACTCAGTTTTATCTTCTATAATCATGGAAAGAATCAGTGGTCTTCATTCATTTTTAATTAAGTTATCAGGACAACAGAAACTAGTATCTTATGGAATAAAAGTGGAAAAAAAATAGGGTTTTTTTCTCTAAAAAAAAATCTTAAAAATAACAGACAATTTCAACAGCTAAATTAATCAATTATATCCTAGATTTCATTCATTAAATTTTCTGAAAATAAGGTAAGTTCCCCATATCAGCTGAGCAAAAGGAGGTTGCAACTTCTTGGTGATTCAGAAAGTACTGGCCTTAGTTCTTCTCATATGCCCAATTCAAATCATGCATGTAATATTGTGCTTTGTTTCTCTCTGGGAAAGTACAAAGGTCAGTTAAATGTGCTGCATGTTAATGTGAACTGTCCTTCAGTGCTGTGGCTGAGATATTTTCAGGGCTGAAGATGCAGCATTTCTCTAGGCAGACTTATTGCAAAGCCATCATGGCTGATGTCAGGATGGGGGATGGGGGATATGCCAGTTAGAAATGAACTTGCTTCTTCTTCTTTTCTTTCCAAAAGATAAAAGGGGGGGAATGATAGTGCTGGTGTTTTGCCTCATATCCCCTCTCCCAGACTTCTCTTGTACTTAACTCCTCCGTGTCAGTGGGAAACACGTTTCATGGCATGATTTGCCCAGCAGAAACAACAGGCAAATTGCTGAATCTGACAGAAAGAATAAGGGCTGTATTATGTGGTACACTTGAGTAGCAATTGGTGTCCGTGACAAGTCCGCTGACAATTCTTCAGCCTAGTAAAATATAGACCAAATAAAGAATGGTGGAAATAAAGAATGGTGGACATTGGCAGATAACCAATGTCAATTCACAGCCACCAAGAATACAAAGTACTGCTTCTCAAGACTGCTGGAATACACCCAGAGTGAGAGAAAGAACTTGGTTAGCTGCAGACCAGAACCACCAAACTCTGCAACTGTGAGACTGTTTTCTCCTTGCTTTTTCACTATCTTCAAACTGCAAGAAAATATATGATGACCTTAACAGAGAGTCAGAGCCAATTATGAACACTATTTGATCCAAATCTGATTCTAAGAGCTCAACCTCACCTTCTGCTAGCCACAACACAAAGATGCTCCATTAACTGTATTTAAAGGACAGATCCTCATGATGTTGTCTTAGCCTTTTCCCCAGCCCACCACAGAGGCAGTTTAAATATATCTTCAGTTGTTTTGCCATTAGGTTAGTGCTGTTTTTCATCTTTTTTTGTTGTACTAACAGTTTGTGATGCTTCCCTGATATAGTCAATGATGTGGTCAGGGGTTGGTAACTGGACAGCTTTCATTAACCATTTTAGGCTGCTGTGGACATACCCCCACCTCCAGTACTTGGTCCCTGGTTTCCAGGGCCATTCGGCATTTAGCAATAGGAGACTCTGATTGTTTCAAACAGGGCTGTCTCTTTGTACTTCTAGGTTCTGATCACCCAAGTCTGCTCCATGGGATTATGAGAGTTCAAAAGGAAAGAGACATCTCTCCCCACTTTTCTTACCAACTATGCCAGATATCCCCAGGCTGGCAAGCTTAGAAAGGTGGCAAGAGAGAAGGGAGGCAGCTGTTTATCCAGCAGGTCTCTGATCCCATGGACTGAACCATGGGATCAGAACCTTGCAGGTCAAGAGCAATCTCCCTTTCACCAGCACCTGTCAGTAAGCCCCGAAAAAGAGCTGATTTGGCTCTTTTGGGAAGGAAACACCATGAAGCAAGTGAGCTTCCATTCTGCTGGATGCCCATCTGGTTACAAATTACATTCAGCCCTGGTTAGCTTCTGAGAACAAACTCAGCCAGGTGCTGAATGTATATTGCCTGTGCTCATTAAGGCTTAGCAGACTTTCATCCACTCCTTCTATTTCAGGCAAAGCATCCTCAATCTCCCAGCAGGGTGAATACAGGACTGCCATTCTAGGGGGTCTGTGACTCTTTGATTGCATTCAAAGTCTTGGGGAGTTTGATCTGGGTCTGATGGTTTATCAGGCTCATCTTCTGATAAGGCCCATTCTCTATCTCTTTGCAACAGTCTAATGATCGTGTAAATTTTTGCAACTCAGATTTGGTAGCCATAACCTCAAATATTCAATCACTGTGAATACTGCATTGTACTGAGAGATACACAGTACTGCCTGTCAAGGACATGGATGTTAGAGTAAAAATAATATATGAAGTCATATTTCTTCTACCTGCATTATTAAATAATATGGAGAAAAATTAATGAAAGATGTTCTTGATTTTAGGAAATGTAAATTAATTGCTTCATTCATTAAGTCTAACACAGGCTATTTTCATTTTCATCGCTCTATGAAAGGGCATGAATTCTGCTTCTGTGTGTATGTGTGTGTGTTTGCACATGTGTGTAGTTTTAAATTGCACAACAAATAGCGTAATTAGCAATTAACCAGGAAAAAAAAAGTTTAAAAGCTACTAGATTGAAAAGCAGATATGTATTGATTAGAAATGGAGAACATAGACTTATATTTTGGAAAGTAACAAGATAATACCACACTGTGAGGTTCTTAAGAACTTCTAAAAAAAGATTTTTTATGTGTTGCAGTAGTGTAGGAAATTAAATGAAATGCACTACAAGTAAATTCAATAGCTGTGATGTAAAGCAGCATTGAATTTGTGAAGACTGTAATTTACTCTCAACCTTAAACACAAGAGCTTAGAAAACTTGGAAATTTTTGAAAATCCCCATCCATAATGCAGCAAGAGTCTTAACTGTAAAATTTGATGTTTCTTGTAACAAATATACATCCTTTTCATTACTGCTGTACAATACAATAACCAATATAAATGCTCACTTAATGTGATTTCATTTCATTATTTCTCTGCATACATTGGCAGAACACAGAATCTGTAAAATATGGATTGCATGCAAGTAAATTGGTTTGGATTTCTGATGAGATTCTATAATGATTCAAAGTTTGGCTTCTAGAGGATTAAACTGCCTTGCCCTTGGAACAGTGACAAGTGAAATGCCCAACAATAATGTATTTCTGTGCTTTCTCCCTCAGGACATGCATGTTATCAGCACTGATGAGAATCAAGTGTTTGCTGCAGTTCAGGAATGGAACCAGAATGATACATACAACCTTTACATCTCTGATACCCAGGGGGTTTACTTTACCCTGGCTTTAGAAAATGTCAAAAGCAGCCGAGACTTAGAAGGCAATGTGATGATAGACCTCTATGAGGTATGTGACAACAGTGCATATTTTCATCTCATGAAAATCATTAGCTAAGGTTGGCGTGTCCTTGATCTGTAACTGGAAGTTTAATTGGATATGGAATGTAATCTCTATGTGATGAAAGAATTTACAAAAATAATATTTCCCCAGAGTTACATTCATTTCTGCAATCAGTATTATCCATCACTATTGGATATTAGTGCACAATTACAGTACTGATGTTGATTTGTACATCTGTAGATAACTTTGTCCCAGCAGCAGTCACCTCTACCTCCACCTCTAAGACAAGACAAAAGCACATCCTGTCAGTAGGATATAACTGCCAGGTATAGGCAGCTTTTAAATATGTAGATTTGTATGAAGTAATTTCTCCACAATCATGAAATTTCTTCACCTTAAAACAGAGATGGACAAAGCTTTCAGTAGATGTCATGGTGAGCCATCGGTCAGAAATGTATGTGCATATGCACAGTCGCATAGAGAAAAGCATACAAAGATACTGCCTATCAGGTTGCATAACTTTGGGTTTTTGGCCCCCCAGGGTCTGGTGATTTGTCATCTTTGGCTCTGAATGGGGTTGCCCTCCCCTGGACTGAGCTGATGCACAATTTGCGGGTCCTCCTAGACTCACGGCTCCTGCTTGATGAGCAGGTGGCAGCTGTGGCTAGGGGGGCCTTTGCACAGATCTGTCTTGTGTGCCAATTGTGCCCTTTCCTGAACTGGGAGGCCTTGATCATGGTCACTCACACCTTAGTCACCTCCCAGTTGGATTACTGCAATGCCCTTTACATGGGGCTGCCATTGAAAACCATTCAGAAGTTACAATTGCTCCAGAATGCAGTGGCCCACACAGTATTGGGTGCCCATAGGTTTGCCCATGTTTATTGTACAAGCTTTATTGTACAAGCTGCACAGGCTTCCAGTTTTGTGTGGGGTACTGGCATGGGTCCAACTGAGTAGGGGACCAGGTTTTAAGGTTCAGACACAGTGGAAATCTCCCAAAAATTGTTTGAAGAAAAGCCATACCTGAGTTCACCCAAATATTTAGCAGCTTATCATTGTATCTTCCCCACCCCCTTCCCCCAACTCAGTATTTGAAAGAGTTGGGTCAGACTAGGCATCCACATCTTTCTTCCATACTTTTGTGAGCAATGAAGAAGGTTTGGTGGACTGATTGTCTTGATCTTTGAGCATCTATAAACAATAAACACTCTCAGAAAACCTGAAGAAAATCTAAAAGGTCAATGTTTAAAAACAGACAAGAGTGTGGGTGAATAAGCAGGGCATTTCTTGACCAAGGTGAGGAAAATTTCTTTCAAAACAATATATTAATCCCCTGAGTTCTTTGGCAAGTTGATGAAAAGCTGTTGTCTCCTATTACCATCAGATTAAGGAGTGGTTCCGCTGCATTATGTAAAGATGTCCTATAGCTCAGAGGGAGAGGGAGGGAGAAAAAGGAGGAAAGATCGAAAGAAAGCCTCTGTTTTATTAGGCTGACATTCATAGCAGTCTGGATTGAAATTGATGTGATCAGACTAGTCATGTCGCATCTGTTGATTGCCTAGATAGAAGGAATATTGGCTGACACTGAACCTGGCAGAAAGCATTTCCTTCACTCTGATTGCTCTGGCTGGGAGCAAGCTGCAAGCCACCCAGAGCAAGGCTCCCAATAGGATTACTATGAATGATGAGCGCTTAGGGGTAAATGAAGAGAAAGGACAGGTGAGAGGAGGAAAAAAATCAATTGATGAAGTAGGAAGAGATAGGAAATAGGTGTATGGGTAAGAAAGATAAAAGCCCGTGTAGGTTGGAAAAAGTAGTGACCAAAAAAGTAGCTTGTGTATTATTCATAGTGCATTTTTCAAAACAAATCTTGTTCCTCTGAGTTCATGAATGGGTTAACTGCAGAAGCAGAATCAAATTGTGCCCTTTACTCAGGTTTTATTTTTGTGTGTTCAGAACTGGACTGTAATTCCTGGCATATTGGCTTTGAAAAAAAAACAGCCCCAAAGGTTTTCTGCATTATATTCTTCATATTCTTTATCTTTGACTATCTGTTCTGATTTATAACTAGCCATGCTTTATAATTCATTCTATCACCTTCACAAAGAGGCGTTTTTGGGTAAGGGTGTTGTTTTTTCAGCATTCATGCACTTGAAAGAGTAGGGTTACCAAGCTGCTGTTTTGTTTTTTTTTTTAATTTAGCTTTTTGGAGGCACACCAAACAAATGTAGGAGGATGTTTGTTACAGATGGGGCTAAGGATGTCGCCATTGCTCACTACATCTTTGTTTTCCATGCACTCTGCTCTTGCCCTCACTGATGTTCTTACTTTCATCCAGAAGATCTAAAGGAAAAGTATACTTGCATTTGCAAAGATGCATGAAATGGGGCCATTGTACATGACTCTGCCTTCTACATACTCATTTTAGGCATCACTCATGTGTGAAGAGGTCTTTTCGATTTAAAGCATTTTGATTAATTCCACCCCATTTGCTGTTAACAAGGACTGCTTATTTTTTTAAAAAATTAAGTGTTTTTATATATAACATTGAAGTGATTTTATTTTTGCAATAAAAATATATTAGCTATATTTAAGACACTCGTGGAACTATTCTTCAGTCGTAATGTTTATCATAATTATTGCTCAGTCATTTAGTCACTTCCAACTCTTTGTGATCTGATGGACAATAGTACTCCAGAATTCTCTCTCAGTAAATGAGTTCTTCTCATGCTCATGATATCAGTGATGGTATCTAGCCTTCAGGTGTCCTGCTGACCTCTTTTTTATTGCCTTCAGTTTTTCCAAGTTTCAGGACCTTCTCCAAAGGGTTGCTTTTGCATTATGTATACAAAATACTTCAGTATCAGTGCTTTCAGTGAGTGGTCTTTTTTTTTTTTTAATCTGTTATTGAATGACATGTTCTTCTTATTAATCAAGGTGCTCTCAACAATTTTATCCAGCACCACAGTTCAAAGGCATTGATTTTCTTCATTCAGCCTTTCTAATAGTTCAAATTTTACAGCCATATGTTATGACTGGAAAGACCATTCCTTTGATTATCTGTATCTTTCTTGGCACTGTGATGCCTTTGCACTTCATTATTTTGCTTAGATTTGTCATAGTTTTTTGCCTAAGTTTCCTTAGTTCATGGTCACAGTCACTATCTCTGCCGATTTTGGAACCAAGGAAGAGAATGTTTGTTACTGCTTCCACTGTTTCTTCACCTGTTTGCATTAGGTAGGCAGTAGCAATTCATATAATCTTAGGTTTTTTGTTTGTTTGTTTTCAATATTGAGCATGGCTTTTACACTCTTGTCTTTCACCTTCAGCAAGAGATTCCTTAAGTCTTCCCCACTTAAGGTTATCATCAGAATATCTGAGGTTGTTATATTTTTTCCAGAAATTTTAATTCCAAATTCTATTTCTTTTAGTTCAGTGTTTTTCATGATATGTTCTGCACATAAATTAAACAGAATATGACAGTATACAACCCTTATCACATGCTTTTTTCATCTCTGAGCCAGTTAGTTCTCCCATTCTTCATTCTAACTGTTGCTTCTTGATCAACATACAGTTTCTTCAGTTTGCAATTGAGGTAGTCCAGCACACCAAAGTTTTTAAAGGTTGTTCACAATTTATGGTGCATTATGCAGTCGGAAACCTTAATATTAGCCTTAAGGAAAAACAGGTGTCATTTCAGAACTCAGTTGACTTTTCCATTATCCGTCAGGTGGTTTAAATGGGACCCTGGATGCCTCTGCTTCTGAAACCAGGTTGTACCTCTGATAGTTCTTATTCTATGTGCTGTTGAAGTCTGGATTGCAACATCTTGAGCATTATTTTACTAGGATGAGAACTACGTGCAATTATTTGGTGGTTGGAGTATTCTTTAGCACTGCCGTTTTGTTTTAGATTAGAATATAGATTGATCTTTTCCAGCCCTGTAGCCACTGCTGTGTTTTCCATACTTGTCTACAAACTGCAAGCAGTATTTTAAGAGCATCAGCTTGCAAGATTTTAAACAGCTTGCTTGTATTTCATCTACTTCTTCAGCGTTGTTATTGACAATAATTTCTGAGGTCCGTTTAACTTCATTTGCTAAAAATTATGATTCTAGATTGATGATCATACCTTCGTATGCATCAGTGATTTGGAGGTGTTTTTGTATAGTTTTCCCACATATTTGTGACCTTATTTATACCTTCTTTCTCCTTTGCCTTCTTAGTCTTTTAGCAGGTCCATCTTTGTGAAAAATATTCCCTTGATTTCTATAATTTTTAAAATATTCTCCCATTTTTTTTTGCAATTCTTGTCCTCAATTTTCTTGCATTGTTTATTTAGATATTATTGTATTCTTCCTTTATTTACATACACAGAATTAAATTTGCTTGTTTATTATGTATACACAGATACAAAAACAAGGCATTTTTACAGGTGTAGAATACAGTAAATTTGTGTATTACATTTCAGCAAATGTGAAATTATTTCTTCTTTATATGAATTATCTGAAATAACCATCCAAGTTTAAATTTCTAGATTTCATTACTTTTAGCATGCAAAAGTATATGTATGCTTTGATTACTTATCTGCAACCCTAAAAAATCATAACTTGGTGCTTGATAGACAGTGCTGCTCAGTGGCAGGAGAAGCAAAAAAAAAAAAAAAAAAGGCAAAAAAGTGTATCCAGAGAACTCAAAATTCTTTCAGTATAGCTTATTCATTTTCAACTGAATTTCTCATTTACCATTGTGATTTTCACATTTGTACACATACAAATGGTGAATGAATTAATTCAACAATTTCAGAAATGCCCAGAACCTTTATTAGAAAAAAAGATTGGAAGGAGAACAGGTGGCTTTCAGTTCCATTGAATGTGTCATCTTTCTGGGCTGACTCTAGGGGTTGGAATAGGATTACTGTCTTGTGGTGGTTCTCCTCCTCCTTCCAGGTTCAGTTCCAGTTGGAGATGGCAGGGGAGAGAGATTGAGTCAGAGGCTGTACTCAGGAATTCATAGAAAACAACTAGCTCTCATCCCCAGCTTCCTCTGCAATCCCAGTCTTGGTCTATTAACTCATTCCAGATACAAATTAGAACAGTTCTGGTATCCCATCAAAATTTTAGATCAAGCAGAAACCTTTGTGCTCTTCTGCCTTTCCACTCTCTTTCACCTGCATTAGAAGAGGATGTCCTCGTTTTCTGCTTCTTTTCATCCTCTTTATGAGGTAGACTTTAATAATCTCAGTTGAAACTCTGGTATATTTTCTAGAACTACAATACTTAGTTGTTGAATGCTAATTAAACAACAATGGCCATGAAGAAAGTCTCTGAGTGTTGTTTGGCCATGCCAAGGAAGCACTATAGGATGTAGCAACCAGAAGCACCCTGCTGAAAGACAGAGGTGCTCTCACTCTCCCACTTACTCCCCTGCAGAAGCAGCAATTTACCCAATGGCAGAATATCATGCTGCTGTAAATATTGAGCAAAAAAGCAAAAGATTTATATGATCTGAAGGGAAACTAGAGATATTGGACTATTGATTTTTAGCACATAGAGAAAGCCAAGCTTGGAAAGTTGTTTTTTCATTTATTTCCCTATATCCTCTCCACTTTTATTCTGAGTGAAATGAATTGTTCCTAAAATTTGTGAACCATTTCCCTTAACCTGTACCCTTTGGGCATCTTTGGAATTATGGGAATTTCAATCCAACATATCAGGAAAATGTCAGAGTGTGAAAGATTTTCATTTCAGTGTCATTTCTGAAGAATCTGAGCTTGCTTCTCTTTCTATTGCATTAATTAGAATTATAGGACCTTACGATACCTGATGACAGTTGGACAATTTTTGATGAAACAAGTTATAGTAGGGGGCAAGTATATCCCTGGCTATATATATTCCATTATTTTAAAGAAGAATTTGGGAATTTTATGGAGGAAGGGTTAGCAGAATCTATTAAGCACAGTAATAAATAATGCTATGCAGAAAGGTTCTACTGAATTTCTTTCCTTTCAGGTCTCATTCAATTTGATGAAAATTATTTTACAATAAAACAAACAATAAGTGCCATTAAAACATAAAAATAATTCCATAAAAACTGAGTTAAAATTAGATTCAAATCAAAATGAGAAAAAAGTCAAAAATAAACCTCCAGCACCTTTAGAATTATGAACTGAACAAGCAAGCAGTTTAAATGGTGAAACAATATAGTCTTCACCGCCTTCTGAAAAATAACAAATTGGGGGCAGTCTGGACCAAGGGGGAAAGGCAATTTTATAGGGATGGGGCAACCACAGCAAAGGCCTTTTTCCTTTGCCCTTTGGGATGTGTGTTGGGGAGGGGGAGACTGAAACATTCCCTCCATAGAGGAATGTACAGGACAGGCAAATTCAGTCAGAAGGACATGATCCCAAAAGTAACCAGGAACAAAGCTATGTAAAACTGTTTAGGTTTAATTAGCACCTTGAATTGTACTTGGAACTAATGTAGCACCTCCAGAACTGGTAATATATGGCTGAAAGCAGCTCTCACCTACAAGTAAGTAGACTTCATCAACTACAATTTCCAGGTCATCTTCAAAGGAAGCACAAGTAAAAGGTATTGCAGTAATCCAACCTCAGTGTGATCAGGCATGAGTATCTGTTTCCAGGGCCTCCTGGTCCATAAACAGTCACAACTGGTTTCCTAGTTGAAACTGGCGAAAAGCGTATCTGACCATAGACTCCAACTGTTGATCAAGCAATACCCATGACAGCGGAAGAGCCCTCAAGTCAGGAACCTGCTTCTTCAGAGAGAGTGTGACCCCCCTCTAAAGCCAAAATAGCAGCAGATATGAAGCCAGTGTTTCCATTTCACTAGGATTTGCTTTTAGTAGTTAGTGGCTTGAGTCCTCCTCTTACAGCAATCCCAACTGCCCATCCATTCAGAATGGAGTGAAGCCATTGCAAAGTAGTGCCACCTCTGTTTGGAACCCTCCAGGTAGCCTAGAACAATACCATGGCTGATAGTATCAAACACTGCTGAGAGGTCTAGTAGGATCAGGAGAGCTGATGTCCGTCCATATTGGTCCTGGCAAAGGTGGTTTATCAGAGACAATCTGGTTTCTGACCCATTCCCAGGCCTGAACCCCAACTAAAAAGGAACAAGATTCATCTGGTCTATTCTGTAACTGTTGTAATTCTACCTTCTAAACTTTTATCGAAGATTGGAATTGGGGTGGAAATTGTATAATCTGGTCAGATCAAGAAATGGTTTCTCTGGGAAGGGCCCAGTATTGTCTCCTTCAAAGGAGCTGATGCTATCCCTTCTCCCAAAGAACTCCTAAATCTACACACATACACCCCTGTCTGCCCAAAAGCAGGTGAGCATGATTCAGATGAAGGTGCAGAATTCATATTCAAAAACACACACATACACATACACACACACTTCTTTGGAGTTCACAAGCTCAGATAAAATTTAGATGACCGTGACTGCCTTTGCCCTGGTTACTTCATCAAAATCTACATTTTTAAAAAAATGTTCAATCCTGCAACATCATCTTCTAACCTATCTGAATCCACAGTGGTTTCCATCTTATTTTTCCCAACCTCTGGTAAGAAAGAAGTCCTTTGGTGCAGTTTTCACCTTTGAGTCTGCTACATATGCATGCTGTATGCTGTATCTAAAGCTAGATTTGACAGGTACAAACGCATACACAATTTGTGTCAAATTTATCTTGTTTTTCAGCCATGTCAATTTCTCCTAGGTAGCAGGTATAAAGGGAATGTTCTTGGCTAACAAGAAGATTGACAACCAAGTAAAAACTTTCATCACCTACAACAAAGGCAGAGACTGGCATTTGCTGCAGGCCCCGGACACAGATCTGAGAGGAAACCCAGTTCATTGCCTCCTAGTAAGTGATGGGTTACAGGCATGAGGGAGAGGAAAACCCTTTTCTGATTATACAGTGACACAGCTTCTTTCACCAGGATTTTTCACAAAGGGTTTTAAAAAATTCTGAGATTGAAATGAAGTTATTTTTGTTTCCACAGGAAAGAAATGTGTATTCATGAACATTTTTTGTCCAGCTGTGTGTTTTGGACAATATAGACCAGCCATTATGCAGTAAGGTTGCATATGGCAATAAGGAATGAACCATTTGTCTAAGCAAATAGTCTTGTTATATTAAAATGTTGTGGTTAACCCTGGAATTGTGTGCAAATATTATTACCAGGATAAATCATTCCCTTGATAAAATACTGTTATTTGTTGGGACCCAAGAAGTGTGCCTTGTCTGTCACAATGCCTGCCCTCTGGAACAGCATCCCTCCAGAAATCCATATGGCTCCCACCACAATGACATTCAGAAAGTAACTGAAAACTTGCCTATATGCCCAGGCCCCGGGGCAGAGTGGTGCTTGAGCTTTTGTAGGGTGTTTTATTGTTATACGGAGTTTGTCTTCTGGATTGGGATTTGTTTCTTTTTTAAATAGTTCTAACTTTGTTTCTTTTAATGGAAGCCACCCAGAGTCATCTGGCCATTCAGTTGTAATAAATAAATAAATAAAATTCCCAAGAGTTAGTTTAGGACAAGAGACCAGCCCACAATTCCACTGAAGCACAATTTGGTTTATTGTGGTACCTGAGGCAATAAGATGAACCCCCAAAAAGTGGAGGTGCAACCACTTTATGGACTTATAGACTTATGTTAAATTACAATATATATTTAATCAGTATAGCAGTTCCTTGATTGGGTTTTAGCATATATGTATTAATGTCTATGTAAGACAGTTAGATTGGTAAAGTAATAGTGGTAAATAGAATTGCATTCTTGAGTTACACAAGGGATCTAAGAACATTTCCGTTAGGATGTTGCTTTCTTCTGAGTGTCCTTGTGCCCAATGCTTTATTATCTTTTTAGTGCTTGAATTAACATTCCTTTGAGTCTAAATGTTTTATAACTGAGCTGGTAGTTTATTTTTGACTTGAAATGTATATCTGAGGAGAGATAATTTGCTTGCCTAACATAACACTATTTTTCTACTTCATATATCACTGCAAAAATTTTGGCTGCCACTCACACTCTTTGAATTCCTTTCAACATCATGGGTAGCATCTCTTTTATAAAAGAAACAAACAATGGAAAGTCCATCTTTTATTTTCCTCCACAAACTACTCACTCAGATACAGTCTAATCACTCTCTTCTTTCCTCTCTCAAAGACATAGATAAACATATTGCTTTGTAGTCAGTTTTCTAGCTTTTTCCTGTCAAATGAATAGCAAATGGGCCTGATCACAGCATTTCTTTTAGGTAATGAGTTCAGGCAATTTTTCCATTGGAAAGGACTGACAGATGTACCTTGATCCTTTCCATTAAAGCAGGTCACAACAATATGTGTCCTGAACAAATGTTCTAACATTACATTTGCATATTAGTGAGCAGATGAAGATGAATTTGGTAGAGATATATCAACCTTGGAAAAAGCCACTCTCCAACTTCCTCTTTTCCTGGCTTTCTCCCAAATTCCAAGACAGTTGCCTCTTCTCCTAGAGGGATTTGCCTGAGATCTTGTGGGCCATAAAAGGGGTAACCCCTGAACTCTTTGTCTTCTTTTTATTGTTACAATCCACCTCTTTTAAAGCCATATGATGTGTATGTGCAGAAGAGAGAGAAAGAGAATTCTATGGTTTACATTTCTCTTGTGGTCAATTTATAAAAACAAAAATGGATAATATAATGGAAAAATCGTCTTTCTCGTATATACTGTAAATGTTGGAGAACATGGAGAATTATGGAACTCCCAGGAGTTCACCTTGGAGTGGGTAGCTAGTGCCTTGTTTTACTTGCTTTGAGTGCCTGCAGCCAACATCCACACAATGAAATGTTACAAATCATATTTAGTATTTGTAAGTACTTGATACGAGGAATATATATATGTGTGTATTATATATGTATATATACAATTCATATAATAATATAAGCATATTCAGTGTTGCCTGCTTTTGGCAGGAATAATGAAATAAGATTCCTGAAAAAAATAGCTATGTTGAAGGAATTATCTCTGTGAATATTAAATTATACGTATGTAATTTAAGTCCAATTCTAGTATTGGATAGAATACCTTTGATCTAATTAAGGGCCTTCTCTGTTGCTGTGCCTGCCCTGTGGAAGCACATTCCCCTGGAAATCTGGATGATCCTGACACTGTTGGCTTTTTACAAAGCATTCAAGAGCTGAATGTTCCCGCAGGCATTTGGGCCAGGAGGTTAAGCAAGCCCCATCGTCTTCATGATTCGAAAGGGAATGGGTTTTGTTTTGCTTTTTTCCAGCTCAGGCCTGTGTAACAGTGTGATTTATATATTTGTTTTTATGAACTATGCTATTTTTTTTTTTTTTTGCTTTTAAGTACAGCTCCCAGAGTCACCTTTGTCACAAATTGTATAGTTGATTAAACAAACAAACAAATAAATAAAACGGAGCAAGCAAGAATCATAAAAAGAAACAAAACCAAACCTTAATTATTGGGGATGCCTTCGGAATTTCTTCGCCAGCCATTCCCCTCTCTTGAGATTATCACAATGCTTTTTGGTGGCATGGGCTGTCTATTTTGATTTGTTGCCATCACTTAATAAACCTAAAACAGCCTCTGAGAAAGTGAAATGATGGTGTAATAGATAAGCTGTTTGAAAAGAACTGGAAAGTTAAGAGCCAAGTCCCAACTCAGCCATAAAGCACATTGGCCTTCAATCTACATTCATATATGCATATTCATTATGATATTTACTCTTGGGGAAGCAATATTATGAAAGTTGCAGAAAGGTAATGAGAAATAGTAGATCAAACTAATAAAATCCACAACAGAAGAAAATGCAAGGAATTAGCCAAAACTAATTTACAGCAATAACATTGACTATATCACTCCCCATTGTTCTACCTTTGCAAACTAACCTTGTTTCCACTGAGTTTATGCATTATCTTTTGTTATAATCTTTCTTTTTGGGGATTTCATTTACTCCATGCAACTATAACTTTCTCACTTTTCCCCTTCCTCTTAACCCATTCCCTTTCATATATTTCTTTTGCTATTCAGTCCTCATTAATTCTCCATATGACTAAACCATTCAATGTGCTTCTTTGATATTGGTTATTTACTTTTTTATTCAACTGACATTCATCCAGCACATTCACCTGTGTCTTCTTGTTTTATCACACACTTTTTATTTACCCCATTCCCAATGCATTTGATTTTCTTTCATGTTTCTTCTGACATACCTAACAGTCACTTCCATATTACAAAGTGAGCAGAAACATGCTGTTATACACATCCCTCTTTACTTCTTTCAACTTACATGTATTCCTTGCAACAGACCAGATATTATCCAATACCTTTGCATTATCAGTTGCACATCTTAAAATTTCTCAGTCAATTTCACTGACTTTAACAAACATGCTACCAAAATACATGACATTAATCTAGTTCCTCTAATTTCCCACCATTTAGATATAACTGCAGTTGTTCACTCCATTTTAGCTGAAACACAACTAACTCTTGGCTTTTGATTTATTAATTTTCAGTTCCATATTCTTCACTCCATTATATAGTCTAACACTCACTGAAAATAATCAGCTTCTCAGCCAATAACATGGTATCATCTGCATACAAAAGTAGATGTACATTCATTTCCCTGACCAAAATACAGTATGTCTAATGACACCAAAACACTCCTTATACATTTATTCATACATATATTTGACAATCAAAAGGATTTGCCTTATTCCTAACTCAAAAGCTGATGCATTTACTATGCACTCCATTCTAATGTGGGCTTTACTTTTATCTTATGCTACTCCAGTTGCATTCAGGAACTAACTTTCAACTCCATAGTCATAGAAAACATTTTCTAATTCAAGCCTATTCACTTTATCTAAACCAGCAAATGCACAATAAACTTTATCTCACATAGCTGAACATTTCTTAATGACCTCCTGAAGAGGAAAGATCTGGTCTGCACACCCTCTGCTTGAGATAAAGCTACGCTGTACTTCCCAAAAGTTTGCTCTATGTCACCTCACATATCTATAGGTATAAGGGAGAAAAATACAGCAGTATTCCAATCATCAGGTGCAGATGCAGTCTTCATCACACATTAAACAAGCCACACAACCACACTACAATGAAATCACACCCATAATGTAATGTTTCTGTACTTACAGTGTCTCCACTTGCAGCCTTACTATTTTTCAACATTTTCACAGCATTTGTGATTTCCTTTGCATCATTTTTTTTCTTGAGCATTAACATTTAGAACATTCATTTGAATTCCGGTCTTTGACATATCACTGTCATTCACATACAGATATCTAAAAACTTCTACCAGCATTCTGTCACTTCAGTTTCATCCTAAATCATTTGTTCACTTTCATGTTCAATTCGATTCTCTCTGCTGGAGGCTCCTTATTTAGCCCTCTTTGCCTACTTTGGAAATATATATATATATATCTTTAAATCCCATCAAAAACTTGACATTTTCTTTCAACCGCAGTCTAAAGTATCATATATGGTTATTGTGAAGATGGGGAGGAGAGTCATTCTGATAAGCTAAACAGCCTCTTTCTGCCAAACAACTGATTAGCACAAATGCCTCTTTTCAAGTTCCTTCACATACACACAGAAGATAAATCCTTAAAGCAGTAATATGGTAAAGAGTTGTGATTTATTGATTTTAACTGAGCCTAAGTTGGAGAAATGAGATCTGTTTTAACAAGGATGCTACTTTTGGTCAGCTTGTATCACTTTATAATACATTGCAATAGTTGCAGCCAGATAGATCAGATTATCTGATATAGATTAAAGAAGACCCAAGACATGTGTGAAGGGGAAGGGAAAGTGGTCCCTGTTGTGTGACCTAACCTCTGGTGGTCAGCTCTATTTGAATATTCTTTCCCAGTGATCTTATTGTCACCTGAGAATGGATGCAATTATATAAAAACACTTGCATTACCATAAAAATACCTCTATTGATAACTTCTTCCAGATATTTACTATGCAAGATGTATGTATGTATGTGTGTGTGTGTGTGTATTCTCTCTAGTACTGATTGGCATCTCCTTGTTTGTTTGTTTTCTTCCAAGCCATATTGCTCCCTCCATCTCCACCTGAAGGTTTCAGAGAATCCATACACTTCTGGCAACATTGCCAGTCGGGATACAGCTCCAGGCATCATTGTGGCCTCTGGTAAGAAACATTCCAGTGAATTCTACAATGTCTTATTGCTATTTAAATGGAGCATAAAAGTTCAAATTTTCAACTTGTGGTTCAAAGCTGATATGAAGTAATAGTTGCAACCAAGAAGATCTATTGCAAATCTCTCTCTCTCTCCCCCTCCCTCCCTCCCTCCCTCCCTCTCTCTCCCTCTCTCTCTTATGAACTCTCAAATTTGTCCTGAATCAAATCATTGTCTCTCATATTCTGTCAGCAATATAAGGACGATAACAAAGTTGACTTACATAATAAAAGAGGTGGGAAATCTTTGATCTGTGACACCCATTCTTGCTGGCTATGCTGGCTGAGAAATAGAATTCTGTCATAATCTAGAGGACAACACTTGCCTTACCCTTATTTTGTAAACTTGGTGCAAGAATTGCAACATGATTAACTAGGTAATATATGTGAAATGTTGCTATATGATGTGGTACACAAGCATCTTTATTAATGAACCAACTGGCTAAATTGTTTCATTTACTGTACAATAAAATACATCCTTAAATCATCACTAGTCAACACCATGTATGTTACTAAAAGCACAAATAATTCAGTTTTATTTTATGTTTAAAGTTTTATAGGTTGGTGGTACTTTCCTTACAGGTAACATTGGATCAGAGTTGTCAGAGAATGATATCAGCATGTTTGTTTCATCTGATGCTGGAAACACCTGGAGACAAGTGAGTAGCAATGAAAACATAAGTGGTCAACTGGGGGAGGGAAGCACTCTGAAATGCCTCCAAGGAGCAGTTTTTTTGGAACATTTTGCTTGATTGGGCAAAGCAACTGTTAATTTCCATTAAGAGGCTAGTTTTCTATTATGCTCCACATTCCACTCTACATAAAACTGAGGATAATGTAGACTAGGAGCAGGTTATTTTTTCCCCCCAACTATCCTCTCGGCAGTGAACTTTGAACATGCATTGATTTCAGCCCAAAAAGTAGTAAGTAGCAAATATGTCTATGCTGACTATATTTATTTGGAATTCTGTGTGCCTGATAATTGCCTTCCCTTGTTTTCATGTATTCCCCTTTTCCTGATACACTCCTTTTTATATAATTAATGCTTTGCTTAAATTATTGGCTTAAAAAGGGAGCTTATCAATAAAACATTGCCATTGTATAAGACTAAAGTTTCATACCTACCCCTTGAATTATAATTGGCATAAAATTTGTTAAGTTCTTTTTTGTTACTGGCTTTGGGCTTCCAAAACATCTTCCTTCGTATGCTTTAAGGCCTAGGCTGAAGGAAAACCCTGAGATTCAGTCTGACTAGTGGCAGCCTATCTTAATTACCTTTTACCTTCCAAGGGGAACCCTTAGAAGAGGGGTCTCACAGTAAGATTTTAAATTATCACTCTTTCCATAATGCAAGAAGGCCAAACTAAAATCTCAGTCTAGGGCATCTGCTCCTCTTTTCATACAATTATGAATGTTACCATTATAGACTCTATATGTTATTGGAAGACTAACACATTTTCATCCTGCATAATATTCTTTGGTAGGTACTGTGGCATCTGAATAACTATCTTAATTCATTGTCTTTCTTTTCTCTTTTGTTTAATCCTGGCTCCTATTCTCATTATTTTATGACAAGAGAAAAATGCCATTCATCATTTACATGCTATTATGCTGTGCATTCTCACTTATAATTAAAGTTATACTAACTTAATTCCCTGGTTACCAGGGAAATTCAAAAAATGATGCTGTAATGAAGAGCAAGCATGATTCACTCAAGTATGTGCTTTCTCCTTCCCACATTCACCCAGACACCCAAGACACAAAATATCAATGAACAAGGAAGGAGAGATTATCTTGTTGCTAAAATATGTCTGGTGACAGCAAAACTTGGGTCGGGGGATGACTAAAGCCCTTTCCTATTGGCTAGAGAAAACAAGCATGTAATTGTGTTGGAATTATAGCTTCAAAAAGGGGGACAGGTGAAAACTACAGCCTTGTTCAGGCAAGTCCCAAAGGAGATTCCTGCAACCAGGCAACAGCCTTGGTCTTGAAGCTGAGATGAGAAAAAAAGTATAGAAAGCAGATCTGAAGGATATCTGTAGGTGATCCTAGGTAGAGAGTCTCTGAAGAACATAGATATGAAGGTGGCTTTCTATAAATGTATGTGGAATGAGAAAGGAGACTGAAATGGGAATGAAGGAAAACTTGTTTTGCTCTCTATTTCTGGGACAGAAATCGCTGGGAGGATAGATGAATGAGAGAAGGAGAGAGGGAGGCAGGCCAGTGGAAAACATCTCTGTGGGTAGGGGAAAGGAAGGCTGCTGGAAAGACAATAGAGATATTTCTCTAAAGTCTAGGTAAAGACATCTAATTAGAATTTCCATCAGCATGTTTTATTTCAATGGGCATTTGCTCATTGGATATTGTTAAAAGGAGTTAAACATGGTAATGTCTCTGGACTTTTATAACTGTAATGATTGTCTCTAAATTTAAAGTTCTCCCCACATGCTCAGCAAACTGTGTGTGCTTTGTTTTATGCTGCTTGGAATGTCATCAAAGTGCTTCCAAATAAAAAAAAGCCAGAAATCCATCACATGGTCTGCTCAACAACCTTACTTCTCCTTTGTACCATTCTATGGGAGATTGAGGTTTAATACACTGCTTGTGTGTTTATCAGGTGTAATTGTAATTGTGTCCTTTGACTATTTAAAGCCAAAACAAGGTTTGCTTTATTAAAGTTTTTAATAGGTTCAATTTCTACACTATAGATTGATGCTTTTGTTTCGTCTCTTCAAAGGAAGGCAGAGCTATTTGTCTTTGGTGACATATCTCATAGCTACGAGGGCCACAGCATTCATGTTCCATTCCTGTTTTGTTTTTTTTTTAATAAAATTTTTTATTCTTTACAACAAACACAAAACATACATAAACAAACAAAAACATACAAAAGCATAAAAAAAATCTTCCATTTTATACCGTCTGTCAACCAGTTACCAGCTCGTTGGTGCCCCTTTCATAATCTTAGATTCTCATATCATCTATTCAAAATATACTTGTATACTTATCAATTAACAATTATTAATCATTCATAACTAGTCTATAGAATCATTTATTACAAGAAATTTTAACTTTCAATAGGATTAGTAGTACATTTTTATCCATCGATTATATGTGTATATATATAATAATTAATATCAAATTTCTATTATAAAATTTCCTAATCCATTACATTACTATATTTTCTCATCCAATCATTAATAAAACAAATCCCGTGTCATATAAAATTACTTATCTTCTTACTCTAATTTCAAATCTCAATTTAACTCATCTCTGCACATTCCATAATTTTCAATAACTTCCTCCTGCATAAGTACTTTTTCATTCTTCCAATTCTTAAAAGTTACAGTTCTAACCACTATCAAAACATACTTAATTCTTCACTACATGTTTCAACAAAAATGTCTCTAATTTAAAATCTATATGTTACTATATCCAACCATGTATGAATTTTAGTCTAATCTCTTAAAACATTTACAATCAAATACAATTTTTTACTATATATCTCAGTTTTATACCTTATTCCAACGCTTGCATAGTTTTAAGTTCACCCTTTTCATTCAATATCCCAAAACATCTAGCTGTTTATTCCTTTTTCTATATTATTGGATAAGAGAGAGCAATAAATGTCCTTTCAAGCATTCTGCTTTTTGAAGCTTCTGTCAGTTCCATCATTGTTGTATTCCCCTCGTTTTTTCTTTAAGCATCTGGAGTAGTTTCTTTCAATATTATTTTACTTCTTCTTTTTATGCATTCTCTTAGTACAATTTTCCATTATAATCTTGTATAATCTTTTTCTCACCCTCAGTACCAAGAACAAGTCTGTCCCTCTTCATTTATCAGTTGATTAACCCTTTTAATTCTCAGTTTATAAGCCTCAAAATAATTCTGTTTAATGTTTCTGATTTCTTGTGCTATTTCTTCCTTTTCCATTGATCCCGTTTTATGTTTAATTAAGTCCATTTTAGCTTTAATATCTTTTTTTTTGCGGGAATTTCTGCAGCTCTTCTTCCAGTGTTTTATAGTCATCCTCGATAGTTTAAAAATCTTTTTCTGCATTGTGTTTCTCGTATAGTCTATTATCTTGTATAAACCTTCATTAAGTCAAAGAATAGAGAGCAAAGCTGAGCTTCTAGCAGAAAGAAGAGCTACTGCCACTAATCAAGGCTCTTGTGACTAACTCAAACTTTCCATCTTGAATTATTTTCAAAGTCGCTTTCAACTCCGCTTTCTTGTTTATAGTTATTTGGATGGCACCTGTATAAACATGCACATCCCACTATCTTTTTAGAAAGCCCAGGGTCCCTGAGCATATGTCACAATGCAAAAAAAGGCACTATATCGAGCTTCTAGATGGCAGTGCAACTTTCTTTCATTTACTTTCTCTTAACTCCACTTTCCCCATTTCGAAATCAAAAAATATAAGTTTCTTATAACAATAGAAAAATCTTAGTCAAAAAAGAAGCTTAAGATAAAAAATTATTAAATATTGAGAAGAAAAAGCCAGTCCAATTAAAAATATATATTTTTTTAAAAGAAAAACATCTTGCCAATTCCACTAAAAAGGGAAAGTTAGAAAGAAAAGATTTTCCCCCCCTTTTTTTTATAGGGCTCAATCTCGCCACTTAATCCACTTTTCTTCAGTTTTAAAAATCTCTTTAAGTTACTTAAGGTGTTCTCTAAGAATAGTTGAATAGTAAAGGTCCATCTCACCCGGTTGACACCCCTCTCTTTCTTCTTCCTTTGGAGCTGTCCCGGCTTTCGCAGTCATTAAATGGCTGCCTCTCCTCCGCCGGTTTCAAGAGCTTCTCCTGGGATCAATCTGGGACTTGCGGTGTCCCTGAGATCCGCAGGACGCGCCCTTTGCGATCGCCATCTCTACGGGATGGCTTAGGTCCATCGGGACCGTCCGGGGGGGGAGATATTGGCTGCGATCCTGGGAGCCCAGGATCGCCCGCCGTATCGCCGCGACGCCAGCTCCGCCCTCCATGTTCCATTCCTGTTTTTATTCATCAAGAAATAGCAAATATAAAGAACAAACCAAAAGAATTACATCATTGTCTGGTGTTCTTTAAAAATTCAAGTTCCAGCTAGGAACCCAGGAATTATTCAAGTAATATTGTACAATATCACATGTGCCCAGCAAGCTGGTTTTCTTTGTAAATCCAGTGGACACAAATGAAATATTTAGTTCTTCTAAAAACATGCTTACCTGTTTGTTTTTCTACTTAATACACCAATAAGTACAGGGATCATTTTGCAAGATCTTTTCCATAATCTATCTATTTTCATAATTACATCTCTATATTTTGTAATTTTCCCCAATTCTTTTTCCTCAATTCTGTTGTCCTGGGTATTGACACATTTACAAAATTACTCCTTTCAATTATTGTTATGCCTAGTATGGCATATTCTAGATGGTGATTGGTTTGTTTGTGGGAATCATATAAAATTTTAACACCATCATTTTCAACAACTTTTTCAGTTATATGATTATACTATATTTGGGACACTAGGATGTTATAATTTTTGTACAGATGCCAGTGTCCACTCTGTCATGAAGTTGTTTACAGTCAGTCTGAGTGATTTTTCTTCCTGATGGTGCCAGCTCATAACCATTGTCAAACCCTGGTCTTGTCCACTTTATTTTCAGTTTATTTTATGCATGGGCCATGTAATGGTTACTTCTCCAGTTTCCTAAATGGATTTCTAACACTTCACTTTTATAGTCATTTTTGCTTCTGTTACTCTCAGGATGTTTGCTTTGCAGACTGCAATGACCATTTAATCCACATTTTTCTTCTTCAACTGTTTGTTTTACCTGAGTAAACCATGGCCTCCAATTTTTCATGCTGAATATATCAACATCACTTTGTGGCCGCAGTACATGATATACCGTCATCAGATTTCACGTTCTCTGATCTAAATTATCCAGTTCAAGTGGTGTCCAGTTGACTATACCAGCAATATATCTGATTACTGGTATCACCCATGATTTTATGGCTTTGATTGTATTTCCACCATTTAACTTTGAATTTAGATTTTTTCACACTCATTTTAAATATTCTAAACCAGTTTTCTTTTTAATTTCAGTAGTGCTGAATCTTTTCATCTTTGTGCATATAATAGTCTCGCCACAGTAACCATATACTGAAATAATCTTCCACGACTCTTTTCTAACTGTGTAACCATCAAAAAGGAAAAGTTCTGAATTCAGTTGAATATTAATCTTTAAAATCCTCTGTATCAATGTGTGTACTTGAATCCAACATTTTTTGGCTTTTTTGCATGTACACCAAACATAATAGAATGTCCCTTCACGTTGTTCACATTTCCAACATACATTTGGAATGCCTTTATACATTTTAGATAATTTCTCTGGTGTCATGTACCAATGATACATCATTTTATTAAAAAAATTCTTTAAGATCATAACATAATATAAATTTCAACCCTTTTGACTACATATTTTCCCATTCATCCATCTGTATATTATAACCAAAATTCTTAGCCCACTTTATCATACATTTTTTAACCTGTTCTTCTTCCATTTCTAATTTCAACAAAAGTTTATACAGTTTAGCAATTACATGCTCATTTGTACACAATTGCACTTCAAATTCTGTCTTACATTGCTCCACACTATAAGTTTTTTATCCATTTTAAATCTTCCTGATATCTGTAAATGGGAAAACCATTGACAACTGTTAGTTGCTCTCTTGATTTAATTTTATATTCTCCTTTAATAATTTCTGGTAGGTTAACCATTTGTCTTTGCTTGTTATTTCTCTTTTGTAAAATGCTTCTTGTACTGAGATTCATAGAGGTGTTTTTGGGCACGGCCTGGGTTTATATCTACTCCATATTCTCAGTATGGCACATCTAATAAAGTGCTTTTTAAAATTCACATTGACTTTTAACTTTATTGTACCATAAATATCCATGCATCCAAACCTCATGTTGTGTTTTTCTAACTCTAAAAGTCTTTTGTTTCTCAGCAACACCCATTTTTTCATCGAAACCAAATAACAAGCTGCAAAATACAATTTCAAATCTGGTAAACCCAATCCTTTTCTTTCCTTTGCATCTTCTAACACTTTGGATTTAACTTTTTTTTTCCCCCTTGCCATACAAATTTAGATGTATATTTTTGCCATCAGTTTTCAAAACAGGTATTGTCTGAAACAAGAACATCATTCTAGGCAAAACATTCATTTTTATCACAGAAATTCTCCCAACAATGACAATTTTAATTTCCCCCATCTCAATATGTCCTTCTTAATTTTGTTCCATGTCTTGACATAATTATTTTGAAATAATGTACAATTCATATTTGTCATAGTAATACTCAAGCATTTTAATTTTTTATCTTAAAACCAGTTTTCTCCATCAGTTCTATTTGATCTTCTATTTTCATATTTTTTTGTTAATATCTTTGTCTTCTGAGTATTAATCTTAAAACCTGCTAACATACCAAATTCCTTTAATTTTCCCATTAATGTTTCTACTCCCTCTAATGGATCCTCCAAAACTACCACCAGGTCATCAGCAAATGTCCTTAACTTATATGTTTTTATTTTTTAATTTTTGTTCCCACAGTTCTGTCATTTTATGTCTCTGTTCAGTACCTCAAGAATTCAAATGAACAAGAGTGGAGACAGCAGGCATACTTGTCTTGTCCTTTATAGTTGTTATTATCATTTAATACTTTTTAGGATTTATGAGCTTATGGTTAAGTGCAGTATATGACCTATTGTGAGTAGTTTACTGGCAAGTAAGTGTTCATGCTGTGAGTTTCCCTGTCTTCCTCATATGCTAGTACTAAAGGAGAGGAGGCAGGTCAGGCTTTCTCTTCCCCCAGGAAAATAGGTGGTGGCAGCCTAAGTATTATATATCCCTTCCACAAGGGGAGGAACCAAGTGCCTTAAGGGTGGAGCCATCCCAGGAGAGTTCTGGGAGAGGAGAGCAGGGTTAAGATCCCTCTCTCCTGTCACCCTCTGGGCAGCCAACCTTTGCTGGTCTTTTCCAGGATCACATGACGACTTAACAAAGTTACTTAAAATAAAAGCATTTTCTAAATTGTCATGCACTTTTTAATTAACATCAGTGATGCAATTCAATCTAAGTTTTGAAAATTTTAAATACTTAGGTTCTTTATGAACTGAGTGGGACTTTTGAAGATTGTAATACTGAGGCAGAATGTTGGATAGGCCCACCACATACAAAGAATGAGGCGACAATACAAATCAGTTTTGAAAAGCTATGGTATTCTGTTGACTTCAGTCATCCATAAGTAGCAAAATAAAACTAGACATTAAACAAATCTAATTGGCAGGAATGCCTTTTCATCTTTAGTGAACCTTTTACTGATATGAACAAGAAATTAAAAACAACAAAAAATAAAGACAACAATAAAGCCAATATATATTATTTTGGTTCAAGTCATAAAAGTTTACATGTGTTTCAGATAGATTATCTTTCAGAATGAACTATATTTACAGTATATCTACTGATATTGGAAACTACATCCAATCTCTTACACAAAACTAAGAATGACAATTACTAAATAAAATGTTTTTGTTTTTCCCTTGCTTTCCTGCCTCTCAAATGAATTGTATGTCCATTAACTAAGTATAAGCATTTAATGAGCTTTGGCAATCAGATAATAATATGGACAACAAAATGCTTGGTTCTTGCATATCACTAAATAAGTTTTAGTAAGTACTTGGCATTTAATTAATATGCAATAACCAACCTCATAAACTGAAATCAAGTACATACTTAAGAGAATTAACAAAGCAAAGAGTAAGTGCTATATTAATAGTTATTGAATCTTTTATACATAAAGCATTGGGAGTCACTACTTATAGGTTTCTAAATATAAATTTAAATGTGTTTATGGTTACCAATTAAAGAAGATATAGTATGGTATAGTATCTGAAAAAAAGTGGTTCCACAAAATTGCGCTGACATCAATGGGTCTAGGCTTACTTTAGGAAGTTTTTCCATGTTACTACAGTGGTACCTCGGGATACGAACGCCTCTACTAACGAACATTTCGGGTTACGACCAGCTTCGGCAGGAAAAATTTACCTCGGGTTACGAACTCGCCTCTACTTACGAACCGGATCCGCGGCCATTTTCCCTGCTGCCACGCGGTTGCGGCTTCCTGTGGGCGAAGTCGCGGTAACAAGGAGACGTTCGGTGAGGCTTGTGGTGTGTTTTGCAGTGTTTTGCGAAGGTTTTTGGTGTGCATGTTAGCATGGCTTCAAAGAAAATGCAGAGCAGGCTTGGTGGGAGTAAGGCTCTGAAGAGAAAATTTCCTCGGGTTGCGATCTAATTCGGGCACAGCGCGGAATGGATTAACCGGATTTACATTGAACCCTATGGGGAAATTCACTTCGGGTTGCGACCAAATTCGGAGGGCAGAACGGATTAACTGGATTTACATTGAACCCTATGGGGAAATTTGCTTCGGGTTACGACCAACTCGGGATACGTCCAGAGTCACGGAACGGATTAAGTTTGTATCCCGAGGTACCACTGTATATAGAAGACACTATCCAACATTACTAACAAACTTCTTTTGTTGGTAGGATATAAAGCATGTCCTCAAACTGACTGTCCTACACAGTACAGGAGAGACAATGTTCTGATGTTTTTAGGGCTTTCAAGTTAAAACCAACCAGAATTTTAAATTTAGATTGGTCTGGAAAAAAGTATTCATAATGATATGTTTTTCACTAACTGAAGTTTGCAAACGCACTTCATGCCACATAGATTGTAGTAATCTCATCTAAAAGACCCCTTCATGGATCACTGCCTTGTTGTGGCGAAGGGGCTTGCATAACTCAGTGAAGCCATGAGCTATACCGTGCAGGGCCACCCAAGACGGACAGGTCATGACAGAGAGTTCGGACAAAATGTGGTCCACTGGAAAAGGAAATGGCAACCCACTCCAGTATCCTTGCCAAGAAAACCCCATGGACAATGTTAAAAGGCTAAAATATATGATGCTGGCAGATGAGCCCCTCAAGTCGGAAGGTGTCCAATATGCTACTGGGGAAGAGCAGAGGGCAATTCCAAGTAGCTCCAGAAAGAGTGAAGCGGCTGGGCCAAAGCCGAAAGGGCGTTCAGCTGTGGATGTATCTGGAAGCGAAAAGAAGGTCCGATGCTGTAAAGAACAATATTGTATAGGTACCTGGAATGTAAGATCTATGAACCAAGGCAAGCTGGATGTGGTCAAACATGAGATGACAAGATTGAATGCCTACATCTTGGGAATCAGCGAATTGAAATGGACGGGAATGGGTGAATTTAATTCAGGTGACCATTATATCTACTACTGTGGCCAAGAAACCCTTAGAAGAAATGGAGTTGCACTCATAGTCAATAGGAGAGTGGGAAAGGCAGTAATAGGGTACAACCTCAAAAATGACAAAATGATCTCAGTGTGTATCCAAGGCAAACCATTCAACATCACAGTAATCCAAGTCTATGCCCCAACCACTGATGCTGAAGAAGCTGAAGTTGATCGGTTCTATGAAGACCTACAACACCTTCTAGAACTAGCACCAAAAAAAGATATCCTTTTCATCATAGGGGATTGGAATGCTAAAGTAGGAAGTCAAGGAGTAATCGGAATAACAGGCAAGTTTGGCCTTGGAGCACAAAATGAAGCAGGGCAAAGGCTAATAGAGTTCTGTCAAGAGAACAAGCTAGTCATAGCAAACACTCTTTTCCAACAACACAAGAGACGACTCTACACATGGACATCACCAGATGGTCAATACCGAAACCCGATTGATTACATACTTTGCAGCCAAAGATGGAGAAGCTCTATACAGACAGCAAAAACAAGACCAGGAGCTGCCTGTGGCTCAGATCATGAGCTTCTTACTGCAAAATTTAGGCTTAAATTGAAGAATGTAGGGAAAACCACTAGACCACTCAGGTATGACTTAGATCATATTCCTTGTGAGTACACAGTGAAGGTGATGAATAGATTTAGAGGATTAGATTTGGTAGACAGAGCCCCTGAAGAACTATGGACAGAGGTCTGTAACATTGTATAGGAGGCAGCAATTAAAACCATCCCAAAGAAAAAGAAATGCAAGAAAGCAAAATGGCTGTCAGATGAGGCTTTACAAATAGCTGTGGAAAGAAGGAATGTGAAAAGCAAGGGTGAAAGGGAAAGATATAAGCAATTGAATGCAGATTTCCACAGAATAGCAAGGAGAGATAAGAAGGCCTTCTTAAATGAACAATGCAAAGAAATCGAGGAAAACAATAGAATGGGGAAGACTAGAGATCTCTTCAGGAAAATTGGAGATATCAAAGGAATGTTTAGTGCAAAGATGGGCATGATAAAGGACAAAAAAGGCAGGGACCTAACAGAAGCAGAAGAGATTAAGAAGAGGTGGCAAGAATACACATAAGAACTATACAAGAAAGATCTTAATGTCCCTGATGTCCATGCTGGTGTGGTCACTGACCTTGAGCCAGACATCCTAGAGAGTGAAGTCAAGTGGGCCTTAGGAAGCATTGCTAACAACAAAGCTAGTGGAGATGACAGTATTCCAGCTGAGTTATTTAAAATACTAAAAGACAATGGTGTTAAAGTGCTGCACTCAATATGCCAGCAAGTTTGGAAAATGCAACAGTGGCCACGGGATTGGAAAAGGTCAGTTTACTTTCCAATTCCAAAGAAGGGCAATGCCAAAGAATGCTCAAACTATTGCACAATTGCACTCATTTCACATGCTAGCAAGGTTATGCTCAAAATCCTACATGCTAGGCTTCAGCAGTACGTGAACTGAGAACTACCGGATGTACAAGCTGGGTTTCAAAGAGGCAGAGGCACTAGAGATCAAATTGCCAACATTCGCTGGATCATGGAGAAAGCACGAGAGTTCGAGAAAAACATCTACTTCTGCTTCATTGACTATGCAAAAGCCTTCGATTGTGTGGATCACAACAAATTGTGGCAAATTCTTAAAGAGATGGGGGTACCAGACCATCTTACCTGTCTCCTGAGAAATCTGTATGCGGGCCAAGAAGCAACAGTTAGAACCGGTCACGGAACAACCGATTGGTTCAAAATAGGGAAAGGAGTACGACAAGGCTGAATACTGTCACCCTGTTTATTTAACCTATATGCAGAGTATATCATGAGAAATGCCAGGCTGGAAGAATCACAAGCCGGAATTAAGATTGCAGGGGGAATCATCAATAACCTCAGATATGCAGACGATACCACCCTAATGGCAGAAAGTGAAGAAGAACTGAAGAGCCTCTTGACGAGGGTGAAAGAGGTGAGTGCGAAAGCTGGCTTGAAACTCAACATTAAAAAAACTAAGATCATGGGATCTGGACCCATCAATTCCTGGCAAATAGAAGGGGTGGAAATGGAAGCAGTAACAGACTTCATTTATTTGGGCTCCAAGATCACCGCAGACGGAGACTGCAGCCATGAAATTAAAAGATGCTTGCTCCTTGGGAGGAAAGCTATGGCAAACCTAGATAGCATATTAAAAAGCAGAGACGTCACCTTGCCGACAAAGATCCGCATAGTCAAAGCTATGGTTTTTCCAGTAGTAATGTATGGCTGTGAGAGCTGGACCATAAAGAAGGCTGAGCGCCGAAGAATTGATGCCTTTGAACTGTGGTGCTGGAGAAGACTTTTGAGAGTCCCCTGGACTGCTAGGAGGTCAAACCAGTCAATCTTAAAGGAAATGAACCCTGATTGCTCATTGGAAGGACTGATAATGAAGCTCAAGCTCAGATACTTTGGTCACCTAATGCGAAGAGAGGACTGTTTGGAAAAGACTCTGATGCTGGGAAAGATTGAAGGCAAAAGGAGAAGAGGACGGCAGAGGATGAGATGGTTAGATAGCATCACTGAAGCAATGAGCATGAAACTGAGCAAACTCAGGGAGGCAGTGAAGGACAGGAAGGCCTGGCGCAATATGGTTCATCGGGTCATGAAGAGTCGGACACGACTTAACGACTGAACAACAACATCTAAAAGTAAACAAGGCATGTTTCATTGCTATCAGGTTGCTGCAAAATTAATCAGAAATATTTATGTTCTGTGCTTCTGAATGTAGTCATTCTACTTAACAGTAGATCAATACTATTTTTCTTTCTAGGAGTGTGATGTGGAACCTTCACCTTCTTGGGTGAGGCTTTCCAGGTGAACATTTGAGGCTCCAGTTCAGGCTTCTCCCATTCTTTCAGTCTCCACTTCTCAGAGAAAGTTATTTGTTTCCCAAGAGGAATGGACTGTCTTCACATTCTACTTTTGCCCCTGCCTAAAACTGCATGATTTATTTATTTGATTTATAAGCCATCTTTCTAGTCAAAGGAATACTTTTTAGATCTCCAGTTACCTAAGTGTACAAGTGATGGAATTTAGAACATTTTTTCCCACATAGCTAGAATTTTCATTTAAGAAAGTAGTATATTTGCTGTAATACATCAAAAATGTATGCATTCCCTTTTTACTGTTTGTGCTTGGCTTAGAAACCCACAGATGAGGCACTACTGAATAATTAGCAAAATAAGAATTCATAATGGATTAGTGTCATTGCTTTATAACTGTAGCACTTTCTTTTGAATAAATTTTTACTGTTAATTCTATTCAGGCATCATATTACCAGATATTCTCACCATATGTACAGGTATATTAATGAAGACTTTCCTTCTGCAGATGACCAAGCTCACTCACTCCTTCCTTCCTTCCTTCCTTCCTTCCTTCCTTCCTTCCTTCCTTCCTTCCTTCCTTCCTTCCTTCCTTCCTTCCTCCCTCCCTCCCTCCCTCCCTCCCTCCCTCCTTCCTTCCTTCCTTCCTTCCTTCCTTCCTTCCTTCCTTCCTTCCTTCCTTCCTTCCTTCCTTCCTTCCTTCCTTCCTTCCTGTCCCTTTTTTATTTCTTTTGCTTTCTATAAACCTTTTCTAATCAATGAACTGAAATCTTGATTATTCTCATACCTAAGAAAATGATTCATTTTTTGGGACATAAATAGAAGATGGGTAGCAAGATTTTCTTCCCAATGTATTTTTTAAGGGTTTATATATTTATTTATTACAAAAGAAACCTGTCAGCCCTTGATTTTACACACACAACTTTGTGTATCTTTTTATGTATCTCACTAGATCTTTGAAGATGAACACAGCGTTCTTTATCTGGACCAAGGTGGGGTTTTGGTTGCTATGAAACATACATCTCTGCCTATCAGACATCTCTGGTAATTACTGTGACTTTTCTAATCCCATTCATCATAGAGTTCTTCAGTATGCATTATATGCAACTAGTAGTTGGGTTGTAACCAAATATTTTATTAAGGGCCAAGATATGCCAGTTAAGAAGTGAGCACATTGTCTCTCTTCACCCCAATAAAACTGTATCTGCATTTGGTACATAAGACTTTCAACAAACAAAACACTTGCAGGACAATCTTATAATTTACATTAGTATTAAGGAGTTGCATTGTTTTGTTCTAGCTCAAGTTTAGAAAGATATATAACCATTTTGAACATTGAAGGTTACTCTCTATTGAAATGGAAGAATAAGAGGATAAAGTACAATAAGAGACTCAAGAAGGAACATGGTATAAGCATGCACTTTGGGGGAAAACAAACAAATATAGCTAGTAGCCAAGGACAAATAAAACAGGAAAGTGCAGATTCTATGTAGAACAGCAGATTCTGGTATCAATAAAACAGACCTGGTTTTGTTCTTCATGTTTGAAAATGATTGAAGGAGGTGTTTTCTAACATGGGAGAGCCTGAGAAAAGGACTTCTTTAAAGCGGCTTCTCTAAAGAGATGCTGTGTTTGCTCTCCCATATTTTCAAGAGCATCTCCTTGAAATCATTAGTGAAATATGTAGAGTTATTTTTGTAGTATTTATGATTTTCTAGATTCCCATGTAACCAATGTGAGAGGATTTCAGGTGAGTAGTATCCACAGTTACTAGAAGTAATGAAAGTTACAGTCCTAAATCAATAACTCTATTGTCAGCATACATTTCTGCACCTGAACTTTTAATGACCTCATTCATTGTAGCAGCTATGATTTATGATGATATATATGGAGTGGGTTTCTTATATCATTTTAAATCTATTGTACTGTACTGTAATAGGTGTTTTCATATTAAAGACATTGAAGGCAAATGATGCTTTCCCTATCCTTTTTTTACATCTGTTAAAATACTTCTAGTGCACTTTACAATTCCACATTTTACAACTGTACCATAATTTCCTTGTCCTCCAATGATAAACCCTATTGCTGAACTACAATTCTCAGAAGCCCACATATACTCAGGGATTCTGGGAGCTGTGATTCAGCAGCCACATCCTTGCATTACCCACTTCTCATCATTTCTAAGATTATGTTACTTTTGTGGTGATTGGGCTCTCTTGCCTTCTTTTGCTGTCCTATTTTTAAACTGTTCATAATGATAGTTTCATTCTAAGCATTTCCAAATTAGGGAAATTATGCTTAATATGCCTGCAATATAGAATAATAATTTTAGATGATTTCTTGTTCAACGTTTTGCATTTATCTTCAGTGAGTTCTCTCTTCCATTAAACAGCAATACTCTGCTTTTATCATTAACTATGTTAATTTTTTTTCTTGGAAAATGCAGTTTCTACATGTCATTTAATATGTGAACTCAACACTAAAGAACACATAGGAATATATAGTTCCTTAGAGAAACCCTGTGTCTGCTTCTTTAAAGCAGCTCTTCCTTCCTTCCTTCCTTCCTTCCTTCCTTCCTTCCTTCCTTCCTTCCTTCCTTCCTTCCTTCCTTCCTTCCTTCCTTCCTTCCTTCCACTATAATGCTTTTTGAAACATTGTAGTTTTCTGGAATCTGTTATGAAAAGCTATGGAATATATAACTCACATATAGTATTAATTATTCTCACATACATAGAGTGAATTTTCCTTTTTCCTTATATTTCTTTCTTCTTCTACTTTTTTTTTCTTTTTTCTTTGGTTACCACCAGGTTAAGTTTTGATGAAGGAAGATCTTGGAGCAAGTACAGTTTCACTTCCATCCCACTTTTTGTTGATGGGGTTTTGGGGGAGCCCGGAGAAGAGACTTTAATAATGACGTGAGTAGACATTATTAAATAGATAATATCTCACATGAGATAATACTAATGGGATCTGTTTTATTATTATCAAAATATAGAAAATCTAATACTCAGATATGATATAATTTGTAATCTAGCAATATAAAAAGAATATGCAGTGTTACACTGATTACTTCAATTTGATTCTAGTGCAATCTTTTCTTTAGTGGCTTTGTGCAGATCCTAAGAATGGTGCTTCTCAACTTCATGCAGTCAGTTCCAAAGGAATAATCACCATTTCTGTCACTGCTACTGGGAGTCCTGGGAGTCAGTAATTTATAAATATTGTAAATAAATGAAACAATAATACTTGTATTTCCTTCCTTCCTATAAATCCTACTCTATATATACTAGCCACCCATGTTCATAATTAAACCTGTAACCTACAATACCATTTGAAAACTGTAATTATACTTTGAATGTATAAAGTAAGCAGAAATTATGATATATTTTTTTAATGATTTAGGCTACAATCCTTTATACACTAAATAAGTCCCTTTTTATACTAACGGACATAATGTGTAAGATCTGTATAGAATTATATTTATTTCATTTTACCAATCTGTTAAAATAATTGTCTCCTTCTATTGTAATAATTCAATGTTTTATTCAGAGTGTTTGGACACTTCAGCCATCGTTCTGAGTGGCAGTTGGTGAAAGTAGATTACAAGTCCATTTTTGATCGACGGTGTGCCGAGGATGATTACCGACCTTGGCAGCTTCATAGCCAGGTAAAACGTCTGACCTGGAGTTCAGCTGAAACATTATAATAATTAATTAAAAAGTTGAGATCAAGCTAACTTATTGCTTCAAAATCAATGAATTAACTTCCTGTAATATGTTGGTATGTATACATTCCAACTGCAATTAGTAAACATTTATGGTGAAAGGTAGAACTTGAAACAAATTGGGGGGAAAATAGCACCACACTCCATTGTTTGTGAACTGAGTGGTAAATCCCTCCCCACCTCTGCTAAAAGACAAGAAGGCACAGAAACTAGAAACAGGGGATGGTCCCAAGGCCAGATAAAATGGTAATTCTGCCTTACAGCATCAGTTCAGTTTTTGGGTGGCAAACACTGTATTCTTCTCTTTAAAATGTGTAGCCTTGGAATAGTTCACTGTATAGAGTAAAAAAAGAAAATGCATAAATGTCTCCAGTGTCATGGTTTCTCTGTGTCACTTGTCATTCTTGCAAACCAAAATACCCATTCAGTTCTGAAAGAACCCAGCCACACTGTGATATTAGCTAGTGGCACTAAGTAAGAATTGGTTCTTTTTTTTTTTAATTTGGCTGTTGCCAATATCTTAATCCTTCTTGTTCAGGGAGCTACAGGGTTGTTTTTTCAAGTTCAGTTGATGGGGACAGGGCAAGTTCAGAGGCACTGAAAGGAGGCTGCTAGTGAATATCCAGATACATTTTCTGTGTGATGGGGGCTTACCTACCTAAAACTGCTACAGCCAATCAATGCAAAAGGATATGAAAGGGACGCTCTTCTCAGACTTGGAGAGCCTCATCAGATCTAGGTGTCATAAACTCACAAGAGTGTAGGATTTCTAGGCCTTATCAACTCATTTCTTTACAACCAGGTGAGGACAAGTAGTTTGGATAGCAAACTGAGCCAGAGCTTGGAGTTAGAAAGGACTCATTCATGGTCAGTTGACATTAGAAAGCTCCCAGCCATGTCTTGAAAGATTGAGGCTCCTTTTTTTAAAAAAAGAGAAATTATTTGGATTCTTAGTTTTTGCTTAGCAGAGTTTTGGTCAGATTACTAAAACCTGTGTTTCTTTCTGTATGCTTGATATAAGTGTGCTATGTCTCATTTCCCCCCCCCCCCCCCGGTATGGGAATGGGAAAAGGATACATCCAGGTTCATCTAGTTACTTTTTGCTGTTAGTCATTCGTTTCTTTACCATGAAGGTGTTGGTGTTCTACCGCCATAGTCTTTGTGCCACTGAATATGTGGCAAATTGGTTCTCAGAGTAGAAAAATATGGATGTCCCTACTGTTTCTTCTTGTGTAAGTGTACCACCAACTGCTTACATTTATAATTTGCAGAAATATATCTGATAACTATGGTATTCAGAGAAAGTTATTTTTCCCCATTTCTTTACTCAGGGAGAAGCATGCATCATGGGAGCCAAAAGGACTTACAAGAAGCGCAAGTCCGAAAAGAAATGCATGCAAGGCAAGTATGCTGGAGCCATGTCCTCTGAGCCATGTGTTTGCACAGAAGCAGACTTTGACTGGTAAGTTGCGCTTGCAAATGCACTTAATAATGGAGAGTGAGCAGTATCACAGCTTATATGGATTTAGTTATAGGTGTGCGCATAGCATGACTTCCACCCAGGGGACAGAAACTCCCAGAGATTTTCTACAGAATGGATAGAAGGGAAATTTTCTTTCTAAATTAATGTGGTAGCACGGGAGCACACGCTCCTAGATCAGTAAAGTTACACTATATACTCTATATACTTCATAAATGGTTGTATCAGGCTACAGGATTTCATGACATAAATACATTTTGTACAGTCATACAATACTACAAGAATCCAGAGTGTGATTGTATACATACTGTTACCAATTCACTTGTGCATAAGTGAAGAATAATACAAAAGTAATCTTGATGCAATGATATATATTAATATTCTCCAAGCCTTGAAAAAGGGCAGCACGAAGGGAACATCAAGCCCCAGCCCTTCCACAGCTGACCAAAAAAGTGTTGCAGGTAATTGCAACTTAATTCATCTAAATGCAGTTATAGGCTTTGCACCCTACAGACTTGGGTCTCCATTTAGACAAGTACTGTAGTCACATTTAACATTGTTAGTTTCACTGCAGCCTTTCTTATAAACTATACTCATCCTCCACACTTCCTACATTCACTTGCTAAATCCTGTGTAGACAATTGTTCTGCAGTGTTTTATAGTATCAGTAGCAAGCTATGGCAAAAGAAAAAACATACTGTAAGAACTGAACATTCTGGCAAGCTACACATAAACTAATTCTGGCTGTTTATTTATTTGTTTGTTGTTTATGTATTTAATCAATGTAATGGTTGCCCAACTCACAAATTGCAAATCTGGGCAACTAACATAGGATTAAAGCCAGAAGCAAATTTAACAAGGTAAAAAAGAATGGAAAAGTAAATATAATGTAACCAATGCCAACCACAGTCATTCAATTTCCAACCATTATAGAGAGACTATGGGGAAAGGCCACATCTTTGGGGCCCTACAGAGGGCCACTAGGCCAGGGTTCCTCAACCTTGGCAACTTTAAGACAGGTGGATTTCAACTCCCAGAATTCCCCAGCCAGCAAGGGAGGTGAAGTCCACCCATCTTAAAGTTGCCAAGGTTGAGGAACCCTGCACTAGGCCATCTGAATCTCTGGCATTATGCTGTTCCTGAGAGAGGCACAGCAACTAAAGTTCTGCCCATTAAAAATCAGAATTCAAGAAGAGTGGAATGTAAAATCTCTTAGCCCATCTCAACAATATTTACAATCATGTTCTTAAAATTAAGCAAACTGCTTCCATAAGATGTTTCTCACACGCTTCTTTTTCTTAATTCTGCCCAAACTGGAAATAACCCAAAACAAAGTTTTTATGATTTTTTTGAGTCATGACTATGTTGGAAAAGCAAATTATTTAAAATTCTATTAATTTTTCTTTTTTAAAAATCTCTACTTTTTTAAAAATCAAGAATCATGCTTGATTATCAAAGCAAAACTAAACCTTCCATTGCAACTACAAGTCTGAATTATTTTCAGCTTTGTTACTAATTTTTGGGGAAAGTATGTATGTTTCCTGTGGCAGCAGAATAAGTAATCCCTGAATTGTGTATGAAACAATGTGTGTGTTAGGGGGATAAGAAAGAAAGGGAGTCAGTGCTATTTGATTTGTATGCATTGCCCACTTTTTACGGCTAGGGGGCAGTAGTGCTTCAGGAATGATTATCACAATGGAAATGGTGCACTTAGCCCCAAAAATAATATTTCCTAGCAACTGCCTAGAAACCAGCCTGTATTTATTTAAGTAATAAATGGATTACACAGTGACATATGTGTTATTAAAGCATTTCTTTGCCAGATTTTCCTGGGTTTTATTCCAGCATGAACAGGATCATTCCAGCAGCAGATCAAGTTTTTTTGTTTTTTAAAGAAGAAAAAGATAAATCTAGATTACCATGCTAATACATCATCATCATCATTATTATCATCATCATCATCGTTGTTGTGATCATGCAATATGAAGTCTATTTTCTCTAGCGTATTCACTTTTAATGCAATTTTCCATGGCATCCATTTTTAATGCAATTTTTTTAAAATCAGATAACCGCATTACAGGGTTTGGAGAAGTGCTGAACAAATGGATAATTGTGATCCAGAGCACACAGCAATTTTGTGCATGCAAATTGGGTTGGTTCATATTAAACACAAATTGAACACACTTCTCCCCATCTCTACCTATAGTGCATCATTGTTCTTCAACAAGAAATGAAGTTTTCTTTCTTATTTCTTCCTCAAGTAAAACAATAGGATGAATGGTGATCCTAAAGAATTTCATTAAGACCAAAGACCCAGTAACCCAAGAAGAAAAAAAAAAAAAACAGGAGCCATCTACAGCAAACAGTGTAAGGACTGTAACAGCCACTTTGTAGGACAGACAGGCAGAAGACTAGCAGAGCACATCCATGAACACCAACCAGCAGGCAGAAGACCCAATGAAAACTCCTTAATCTCACAACACATGGACAGACTCAACCACAATTTCAAATGAGAAATTGTGAGCATCCTAGAACAAGCCAAATCCAAAAACGCTAGGGAATTCCTGAAAACAGACAAATCAGCCATCAACAGAAACATAGAAATAAATCATATTTACACACCATTCAAAAGAGACAATAAAAATGCTAAGAAGGAAACAAAATGACCAGAACACATCGTCTCCAGCAGCCAACATCCAGATAAGCAGGGATTAACACCAGATAAACAATCAAGCAGAATACAATACCCTAATCAAGGAACTACCAAGGAGAAAACCACACCCCCACCATCACTGGGTGAGCAAGTTACTGTATATAAACAGAAAGCAAACCCCACACTCGCTAGCACTGATGATGTTATCTAGTCGGGTAATGAAACATCTGCAAGCAAGCAACCAACCAAGCTCAGAGAGGACCAAGGACTCTACAGTTCAGCCCTGAGCTAAATATATTATCTTCTATTAGAATTTCATTAAGGCCTAATCTTATGTTCTAATATAGATTGTCTATTTTACCTCCCCATTCTTTTAAAACTAATTTTAGAATACATATCTGAGTGAGATATTAAGTTAAGGCATGGATGAAAAATTGGAAAAGTTGGAAAACCACACACATACCCCTAAACAAAGTCTAGCTTATGTTACACAAGCTCATAGCTTCGGCTTATGGTCACTCACTCACACAGTCACAGCCTGTTGAGGCATGCAGATCCCCCTTGTTTTCTACCTGGGTTTTCCAGATAGGTGGGTCCAGAGCAGACAAAACACACAGCCCTGGTTAACAACCAGGAAATAATTAGGGACACACACAAATCACTTTCAACCAAACACTGAGGCACATAAGGCTCTCTGGAATACACAGAGAACCAGTGAATTTAAGTAACAGCAAAACTTTACCGGTTACCATGTACATTTGCTCTTTCTCACAGGAACATCCACACTTACCCACGTCCTTCTCAACTAGGTTGCCAGGCACTAGCTAGAGGGCTGGAAGGTGCCAAGTCTGGATCCAAAAACAACTCAAGGAGTGGGCGCACTTCAGGACCCCTTGTATCCCCAAAAGTTCTTGCTTTGTTGGTTCACAAGACTGGCAGCTACTCTTGCCTTGTTAATTTACAAGTCTGATAGCTATGATGGGATTGGATTTTTTTTCCCCCCATGTGCTCAGGCCCAGCTTCCTTTGTCTACTTCAGGTGACATTTTTCCTTTATTTCCTTAACAACTTGTTTCCTTCATACCCACCTCCCTGAAGGGGTCTTTTAGACAAGATTCCTGGCTTTTTGTTCCCTCTGCTTACATGCCTGGTTCACCTTTAGGTTATGGAAGCTTCAGCCTAGTTTCACACATTGGCATCAAGTTAAACAGGAGATGCCACAAGTAAGGATCACTCATTACCCACTCAGAGAATTACAGGTTTTTTCATATATGCTTGCCAATAGGTTTGCTGTCCAATTGGCATGGAGCTACAATATTTCAAGAAAACAGATTTAACACATTGAAAGATTGAAGAAATTAATATATAGGCAAATAATACCAACAGCAAGATTTGAACCATTTTCCTTCTCTAGGATACCAATCCAGGTAACCAAGATGTGAGCCACAACCAGATGCATCCCTTGGATTTTTGGAGATGTGAGAGGCTAGAATTTTGAGCTTGGCTAGTTTTGCTTCAGTGTAGTTCTCACTGTTGGTTAGGTTAAAACAAAGACCTTGAAAGGATTCACAGCTGTGTCCTGCCCTTAATAGTAGATAGTCAATAGCCACATGGTTTTGGATGACTGCAGTCCTGATATAGATAATTTCTTCAGTTAGAGCTGCAATGAGGAAGGTTGACACTTTTAGCTAGGATGCAGGCCACCTTTCTTAGGTCCATGTAAGTTCTTTTGTTTACTGCAAGGACCACCACCAAGGAAAATGTTAGTCATGGTTTCTGTTTTGGATAAGAGTGCCACATCGCTCTCACAATCAGATGATAGTTCCTGTTTAAGGTGTGTTGATGGGTTTACTTGCATGAGAGGCAAGGCATACAGAAAGGTCAAGCACCCAATAGCATAAGACGCCCATCCCAACTGTAGGCTGGGAGATGAGTATAAGCTTCATGCTCACATAACCTTTAAGTAAAAATAAAGGGGCGGAGGCATAGGAAATGTAGATCTTTTCACAGGTAAAAACAGAAGAGTTGGAAGGCAGTGGGTGTTTATGATTCCTAAGGTTAGTGAAATATATACATTGGGTTGCATTGGTTACACCTAAAAGATACAGGTCATTCTCCTCTGGTTTGTCCATGGTTTTGGTTCTGGAGAAGATCCAAAGTGAAAGAACATTCCCTCCCATGAGTCATTGGTAAAATCCGTTAAAGCAGTAACATCTCTTAATGCCTCTAGGCTTGAGAGAATTCCAAAAAAACAAAAACAAAAACAGGTGAATGTGACCCCACCCACCATCAAAAGTTGCCCTATGCAAAAAGCTGAGTTGTTCATAGCTGCTTGTGCCAATACTACAAAAAGTTGTTGTTATAACTGTGCTGCCGGGCTTCTAGGCATTGTCCCAGGAGGAGTATTTTGATGTAGTAATGTAATATATTAGTGTGTCTGTTCTCACAAGACTTGGGGAAGACCAAAAAGTTTCCGAAGGATTGTGAGAATGGGGCACGTGACTGGGAGAAGGAATGGTACAAGTGGCTTGGAGAATGGTGTGAGCAGCTTTGGGAAGAAGGCCTGGTGTGGCCAGCAGCTGCCTTCCATACAGTAGGGTCAGGCCAGGTGTACCTCATCAGCAGGGGGAGGAAAACAGGGAAAATCAGCTGGACCTGTGAGTGCAGGGTGGTGGGGGCAACTGGGACTTTGCGCAATGGTGCTGGGGTGGCTGGCCACAATGTGGCACTTGAGGCAGCATTTCTCAGTGGCAGCGGCAGTGCTGGGGCTGAATTAGAGGCCTGGAGGCAGTGGAAGTTGGCTGAGACTGCTGAAGGTCCTAGGCCTCTAGTTCAGCTCCAGCCCCAGCACTGCTGCTGACGAGTGCCACTGTGCAGGGCAGCCAAAAGGGAATAGATCCCTGGGGTGGGGGTGGGGGGGAATAGGTGCATGGGGGGAGTTGCAGTGTGGGCAGACTGCCAAGCGCCTGAATTTTAATCACATGATGGTGGGGTGCTGTAGTGGCCGTAACTTCGGGCATGGATTGTAAGTCCATTTTTTCAGCACCGTTGTAATTTTGAAAGGTTGCTGAACAAATGGTCATGAGATGATCAAGACAGCTTTGAAGAAACTCCATTCAGAATCGAGAAAGTTGTTTGCAATATCTTTATGAATCTGAAACACTAAATATTCCTATCTTGGAATGAATCTCCATTGAACAAAGTGGATATACTTTTCAGGATGTAATGATACAGTGATAAAATGCTAAGCTGTATGCGAAATATTGATGTAGATGGGGATGTTTTCACTGGGAACAGAGTGTGCAAAGAAGATGTGAAGATTGTCTCCTATCCCTGTGAAATTTCAGATATGGTTTCAGTGTAGATTTAAAACCACATGCCTAGGAAAATCTGACAGCGAGGCTTGGGAAAGGCTTCAGTCTTTTCACAGCCACCGAGTCTCTGCTCCTGACTGTCTTCCCTGAATAGCAGGGCCTATAGTAAATACACACACACTCTCTCTCTCTCTCTCACACACACACATACACACACACAGAGAAGCATATAATGTATAAGTTGGTTTCAACCTGTTACAAAATGAAAATCAAAATATGCCTTGCAAATACCAGATGCTTGGATGTAATGTGGCCGCTCTGGATGCGCTCCACTCCCCTGTACAGATTTTAATAGTCATTTTCATCCTCTGCTGCTCTAGTTGATGGTAGGCACCATGTTGCGCCTAGAGGTAGGCAGCAATTTGTCGCTATCATCAGTGCTCTGTATGCAACAGAAAGGAAACAACAAATTCATTAGATCACAGGTCTGCAAGGTGAAGGAAAGATGCTAATGCCTTTATAATGAGATGCAAAGGAGCTGCTGGTGACATTTCTCAGCAGCATGTTTGTGTGTTCGTGTGTGCTCTTACACTGCCATTGAGGTACAGAGAGTGACATAATTTATTTCCTCGGACATACAGCTGGTTTCATGGTGGAAACAAGTCCATGTACTTTAAAGTCAGATCTATACGTAAAACTACATCTATATAGAGTGGAGCAGGTGAGCACTGAACATTGGTAAAAAGGTAGCATAGGTGATAAATATGGATTTTTCCCCTTGTACCTATCTGTATCTTTCATCTCTATGGCCCAATTCTCCAGACACATTTCTTCCACCCAGATTGCTTCAAAATGCAAGCAAAAAATGAAATCAAAAAAATGAAAGTGAGGAAACAGATGGAGTGCAGAAAAGCCCAGTGTAGAAAAAAAAATCCAGCAGATAATGCCATGCAGCCTTTCCACTCTTAAAATTAAACTGTTCTATATGATTGGAATTGATCTGTATTTAAAGACACAGATTTGTTCTTCTTACATATAGCTTGAGAGCAAAGATTGAGTTATGAATTGAGATAACTCACTTCAGCCTAGTTCTTTTGCAAATAAAACCACAAGGAAACATGAAGGGAGACACAGTGCACTGTCTCTCAAACTCTTTTTTTCTTTCCTGATAGAAAGGGATATATGGGGGGTGGGGGGGAGGTGAGACGAGATAGCAGAATTGACTTATCCTAAAGGAATGATTGAAAAGCTTACTGAAGTGGTTTGAATAAGCTTCCTGGATTACGGATATGAACGTTTTGAATATTTTAAGCACTCAATACAAAGGCAGTACTAATACTAGTAGTAAAAGTAGTAAAAAGTCTATCCTTCTTTTTAGTAATGTTTAAAATTAAGGTTTTATGGATTTATATATTTTATGTTCTAATGTTTGTTGTGAATTTGCCAGAGTTCCCCCATTGGGGGGAGATGGGCGGTTGAAACATTTAAATAATAATAATAATAATAATAATAATAATAATAATAATAATAATAATAATAGAATAACAGAGTAAAAGAGCCTCATTCCACAATGTAGCAAATAAAAATATTTATGTATGGACAGAAACACTACTAATGTCAGAAGGATAATTACAGGTAATGAGGAAGATCCCTGACTGCTAGCTTGGGTCAGAATATAATATATATAACATCATGCACAGTTTTAAACCTTGATATCTATAGTATGCTCTGGTGTAGACAGCTCTGTTAATCCATCATGCCTTTTCCAATTCTTTCCCTAAGTCTGGGAACTAGCCCTGCTCCTGCCTACCTATCAACAGTACTGGTTACCAGCAAGGAGTACTCATTAGGCTGCTCTTTGTTTCTCTCATAATGATGCCACAACTATGATCCAAGTACTGTAGATATTGGGAAATGTAATTTCCTCAGGGCAACTGAATTCTTCCTCCACTCCCGTACAACACCAAAATTTCTCCATAGGGATAAAAGAGATTATAGGCAGAATGGGAGAGGGAGGAGAAGTCCTTTTGTGCCTATGACTTTCATATGTGCAAGTTTGGATTTAGTTCCTGGAAAGCAGATATGCAAGGCCACACAAGACAAATAAAGTAACTACATTTTTGCATTTTTGATACTGCTCTGCCTACACTGAAGACACCAAGAGGACTTGAAAAAAAACCTTTGGGACTTCCATGGTACTGTGATTACTGTTGTAAAACTCTAGGTCAACTAAGAGAAATGGTTGTTAGAAAATGGAAGAATCCATTATTTCCATTATTTTGATTTGGAATGATGTTCCAAACCAAAGCAGAACTCATAGAGGCATAGTACCTGCATCATACTGAAGCACCCATTTAAACAGGCCCAACAAAACACAGTTCGTATCATTAATCTGCCACTGATCCGGTAATGAAACAGACTGCAACCAACCCACTTAAAATTGGACCCAACAGTCATTCACAAAGATCTTACAGAATAAACATGTTATCAGTGTTTTTTTGCTATCAGTGGAAGAGAACAGAGGTAGCCTGAACTCCCTTAACAGATTATCCATACATGTTAACATATATACTCAGACAATGGTCCTAGAATTGCTGATATAAAACTGGGAAGGCAGTTGCTCTAGCTGAAGGATTCAGCCTGTGTTCACCCTTTTTAATAGATTCAAGCCCAACAAAACAAATAATGCAGTCCCTAGAAAGGCTTAAACATTGCTACTATTCTTCTGAAAATATAAATACTGTTTGTCTAAAGTATATAAGTATAAACTATAAATTCAGATAAACCACCTAAAAACCTTCACCTATAAAACAAAGCACAGGTAGCATATAAGCATAAATCACTTGTGTTAGATGAAATCATGCTTTGTATTTTCTTTGCTGTGTATTTTGTAGATTTTTTTTTACTAAATACCTGAACCTTTGATATGGATGCAGTGTTATCACTTTTTAATTATATTAATACATGAGTTTGGCACTACAAGCATTATAGTTTGTTGACAATCAGATTACAGAGAAAGCATCATTCATATATAAATATTTGCTCTCTTCTAGAATATTAAAATGAGTTTTATCACTGGTTGAATGATCAAATATTCTTTTTATGGTTCCTTTAGTAAGAATACTTTAAAAATAGTTTGCATCAAGTTGAATAAGTAATAAACATTTGCAAATCAGCTAACCATCTTTCTACTGTCAGTATACTACAGAAAAAGCTCAGGAATATTACACATTTTTAAGAAGCAAAACAAAAACCTGGATTTTTTTATCTATTGCTGTAAAGGAAATGCTTCCCTCTCTTATAACCACAGATAATTATTTTACAGAGATAATTTATCAGCTCATTGTAGCATACATATCCCCCCCCCCCAGCATCTTACAGGTTTTTTAGGGCTAAAATCATAGGAAGTTTTAGGGCATTTTTAATATATGTTTTTTAATTATTTATAGATTGTATCCATGTCTGGAGAGACCTGTGTTTTTTCTTCTTTTTTATTATTGTGAGCCGCCCAGAGTCACCCGTTGGGGGAGATGGGTGGCATACAAGTCTGAAAATAAATAAATAAAAACAAACAAACAAATAAATAAATAAATAAATATATATATATCTTGTTCACATATGACATACTGTAGATGCAGTTTCTGATATCTATAGTAAAAGAATACCTTACAACAGAACAGGAAAAATTCTGAATACATTATTGATATATAATAAACTATCATAACCTAAATTGGTGAGACTTGGTTTTAGAATATAGTATGTTTGGCTAAGAGTTATACAGACTGTTACAATTGCATGTCAAGAAAGGAAATTTAATGAGAGCAGTGCAAAAGACTTGTCCAATGGAACTGACATATTCATTTGCAATGGTTTGGAATGAAGAAAGAGACCTTGGTGCAAATCCCATATAGTCACCAGACACTCTTGGGCTAGGCATTCTCTCTTAGTACAGTCTATCTCACTGGGTTGTTGTGGGGATAAAATGAGGGAAGATCACCTTCCTCTCCTTACTTACTTATTTACTTACTTAATTATTTACAGTCTCAGACCAATAAAACACAGATATAAAATTGAAAATTCAGAACAACCCCCCCCCCTCCAAAATAAAACAAAAAATCTCTGAAACAAGTAATAATGAGAAGAGGATATCACCTGGCTTCTGTAAGCCAAAGCTATTGCAAGAAACTTGGCTGTATGTGCATACTGTATGTAATAAGTGCATGTATTTGAGAGAGAGATCAATAAGGTTTTATTTATATGCAGATTTACTGTCAATTTATCTCTGGAAATTATGTGTTTCCACTGCAATTGGCCATTTGCACATCATCAAAATGATATTTCTTTCTCCCGAACCAGTGACTATGGATTTGAGCGCCACAGCAATGGCCATTGTTTGCCTGCTTTTTGGTATAACCCATCATCTTTGTCAAAAGACTGCAGTCTTGGTCAGAGTTATCTCAATAGCACTGGGTAAGTAGTCAAAATTGTAAAATTCCATTTCTCAGGATTATCAACTGTCATGGTGAACCCACTACCATATTAATCATCGGTCTGTGGTTTTCTTTATCTCTTGAGTTTATTTAAAAACAAAAAGCTGAGTTAGGATTATAAGAAAACTATAAAAAATATAATTATGATTTATTGATGACAATAATATCACAAAACTTTTCAAGTTGTCCAAAATGGTAGATTTAGTCTGTCCCTCAACAAATAGGGAAGAGCCATTCAGATTTACCAGTGCTGTCTATGACTCTATACATTTCTTATCACAACATTTGGCAGGTAAAAGTTTATTCTGAGTTATAAAACTGAAATCTTGATCCTTCATTACCTTTGTGAGATCATTTTGCACAGCATAGTAGTGGCAATTATTACTAGCTACTATGTTGTGATAAAACAGCACCATACACATTTGCCAGTGCTGGTATCCCTGTCAACTAGTGTGTTAGTTCTTCTATTCAATATCAGAGCATAACATGTGCCTAAATTTCTGTACCAAGTCAATTTATACTGCTTCATGATTCAGTGGTTTTAAATATCTGACATGTGACAGAGATGGTCTAGAAAAGGAGCTATCATTAGAAACAAACAGCTTGTAGCTATTGTCTTCAGGGTTCTTTGCTCTTCTTTTCACAGGTACAGAAAGGTCGTGTCTAATAACTGCACAGACGGTGTGCGTGAGCAGTACACAGCCAAGCCGCAGCAGTGTCCTGGCAAAGCCCCGCGAGGACTTCGAGTTGTCACATCAGATGGCACACTGACATCAGAACAAGGGCATAATGTTACCTTCATGGTGCAGCTGGAAGAGGTATGGTCTGTTTAACATGTTCTCCACTGGGGTTTCTGAGTCAGAATCATTTAGAAGAAAATGAATGGGACTGAACAGAATTAATTAACCAGTGTGATTTAACTGATTAGTGTCTTGACAAATTTGAGCTGTACATCTGGTCTATCATCCTATTATAAACAAGGCTTGATTCTTTCCTTCATGGCCTGTCTTGTTTGCTGTTTGTATCTCTGCCCTCACTGACACTTTGCTGTAAGAATACCTGGGCTAATGTTGCAAAACAAATGGCAAAACTAACATGTACAGCATTTGAAAAACACAGGTTTCTAGAACATCTCATTTTGCAGTTAGTATGTGGTATTTGTCCACCATCCAAAAAATCTGTCTAGATTAAAGTGGTGTTGGTAGGAATCTTTGTGACTTTGACTATTTCAGATAACCCTGTTTAATGCTACTGTAGGAAGATTAAAGGGGGAAAAGGAAAGAAAAAAAAGCTTTCTTAAATGGAAGAAAGATCCCTTTCAAGAAGATAGCCAAGGGTTCTTATCTTGTGTCTATTAATTCTTATGCTATTTGATGGCATAAGGTCTATGGAACACTATGAATGTATGGAAGTAAAAAAATGGACTATCTGGAGCTATCTGGGTGTGTAAAGGAGGAAGAGACCCATTTATGCAACTGGAAGCCTTGTTTGTATAATAGATTTGCCATCTCAGAAAAGGTGGATTAGAAATAATATTATGGACGAGCAGCAAAATAACTTTTAATACTGCTAGTTTTCAAGTAACAGTTTTTGAATGACCTGAGTTTCACTGAAGGGACATACAGTTTATAGCTGGAACTATTTTACATAGTAAAGATGGAGTTAAATGCATTTAGATTGTAATTCTGAATCTACTTATCTGGAAATAAACCCCATTCAACCTAATGGGACTTAATTTTAATTAGACACATATACTTTTAATCACTGCCAAAAATTAAAAGCACCCATAACCTAAATTTAATAAAAAACTCTTCCACAACAAGAACAAGAATTATTGCCATCAACACTGCATCTTCAGCATAGGTAAAAATTTTAATATCCACACAGAGAACATAAAGCAAATAATGGAGAATTCCACTCTGGAAGACAATCAAGGAGAAGCAACAACTGCCTGATACAAAGGCCAATTAAAACTTTATTTTAAACATCTGCAAGGATAAAGAGATGACAAGTCACTGCACAACTAAAGACTTCCAAGTGGAATGTGATGCTTGGGACTCAATTTTATAAAATTTGAGTTGCATCTCATTGTTCTAATACTTTGATTTACTTATAAATCCCAGCACTTTACCGAAAATGAAAATCATGCTTGCAGCCTCTTCAGTGAGATTGAAATTGACTGTTTGAGGATATCATCCTCATTAGAATGATTAAAATTAGCAATATCATCTCTTAAGCAGCAAAATGCAGAGGATGTAATCAAGGTATGTAATGATGTTTGGTAAGCCTGTCAGGCTATTATATCTGAATCATATATGAAGAATCAGGGAAACTGGAAGAAGAATGCAGCTAAGTATCCATGATCATCAGGCAAACATGGAAAAAGGAGTCTTCACTAGGACTATGCTGACAAATTTGTCAAACAAAAGGAATAAAAATGGCAAACCAGCAGAAACTCATCTTACTTTCATGCCTGGAATAATAACTTTCCCATGAGTGGAAAGTATTGTCCTGATCTTTCAAATTGATGAGCCATATCTTGGTACAGATTTTGAGAGAAAACTGCTAAGCTTCAATGTTCTAGTGTTAAATTGAATCTTTAATGGATATTCCATTATAGCATAATTCTGGCAGTGTGTAAGGTGGAGGGAATGAGATTGAACAAGAGTTGCACAAAACATTGGGATAGTTTTTGAAAAGATGCACTAATGCAGGTTTGAGAGTATTCAGTAAGATGCTATACTGGGTATATGCGCTACACACTTGTATACACATTACAGATTTCAAGGATTGTGGGATATATTTTGAGATAATGCAACTCTACTGGATTTGGGAGAGTGTTAAGTAGGATCCTTAATTTCATATGTTGGTGTATTCCTTGGAGATACTACATAATGCAAGTTTTGTAGCACAAATAATACAGATCTTGAAAACCCTGGAATATATTCATAATTACATACTGCCTTTTAATATTTTATAACATAGTAACATACTTTGTCCAAGACCTGTAACTGCTTCTTTTAAAATGCTATGGGCATTTTCCTGAACCTCTGCAAAGTGAAATGATCAGTTCTAGATGCTTCTGTTTATTAATCAGAAACCACATCTTGACTCTCCTAAAATGATTGGAATCGCACAAGATTTCTTTGCAGCTCCCTAAATAGCCATAAAAATGATGATGTTTCAGAGAACAAGAAAGAAACGAATAGTGTTCAACACTAGAAAAAGGACTTCCTAAAATCACTTTGCAAGATTTAAAGCCACCCAGATAACATCTGAGGAAGATCCAAAATCAGACTAAACCAACTTTCTGTCCAGCACAATGAAAGCAAAACAACCATTAAAACATAAACAGTTGGGAGTCTGGTATAGATACCTTGTCATTGCCTTATATGGGAGCAGTCCACTAATCCATTTATTTACAGAGTGACTGATAGGATCATTCCCAGCCCTACCCAGAGAAAGCATCTGGAGAATATGCTGAACATTTGAATGCAGAATATTTCAGAGAATATTTCAGAGAATATTTGGGGACTATTGGTTGTTGTAGAAAATAATCTCAAGAAGATAAAGAAATGATAATGTTACATAAGGTAATTGATATGTGCTTGAGGTTTAGCTTTTTTGTTTAAATATCAAAACCTGTGATAAAAATAAATTCACTTTACCACCTTCTTTTTTAACCATTCAGTGATGTCAGAAGACCTTCCAGTCAAACATTTCATCTATCACTGCGATGAATGGATGGGGAAAAATGAAAAACATGGATAATTTGTAATTTCTTGAACTGTATGATAAAAATCCTCATTATAGGTTTCAGTTATAAAAGTCCATCTATTTTTACCAGATTTTTATTATTTTGTTTTATGACAGTAATTTTCTCAGTACCTCATGCTGTCATTCATATAAATAAGATTAAAATCTACAAGACTTTTAGAATTTGGACACTTACACACAAAGATTCTGCATTAGATTGAAAGCCTCTGTAGATGTCCATGTTCTTATAGCATAATTTAGGCTGGGCACTGAGGTGATTTATGTCCAGTTTAGTTGTAGCGGAAACTAAATTACTTTTTTTTTTTTTACTGTGAGGCACTAAGAGCTCTGTGGGACATGGTGAAGGCTGGTTTTCCAATTCACAGAAACTTTTGTGTCACCCACCCTCCCACTGACTGAACTCAAAACTGTTCATGGAATTTAAAGTTAACAACCAGTCTTAATCCTTCCATTCAGGTGCTAGTCAGGTCCATTGTAGTGATTTGGTTCCTAATAGGTTCAGACACTAAAGGACCTAAAGGATAACCTTTGTCTGATCAATCAATCCAGTCCAATCACACCTGACCTCTCAATCCAGATAAACAGGCAGGGATATCTGAAGCCTGCAAAAATCAAATTCTAATCAGTGAGTGGCAAGATTTCTTCTCAAATAGATTTCTGTGTATTGTCCTTAGTTCTCCTTGGATTTTTTTTCTTCTCAGAGATGGCTGAAAAGCTAGGTACAAAAAGCTCCCACCCACAAAAATCTGGTTTAGAGATTAGGAAATTATACAGCAATCTAGGGAGTAGTGGAAACTAGGATGCACATTAGAATACTGATTTCATTTTATGGACTATAAATTGAAGTATAGTGAATTTGTTCTTTGTGTCTGCATTTGTCTCTTTGTGTTGTAGAAACAAGGAGTGAATTCAGCCTCTTCAGAAGTATTCATTCTCTTTTCCTTTCTCCTTTTGTTTTCTTTCAACTCACTTCCTGTTCTTTAACGTTATATACATAACATATACTTAGATTTTTTAATGAATCAGTGATTTTTATTCTGGAAAGTATTCCAGTCTGAGCATATACACCAGTGTTTTTCACCCTTGGTAACTTTAAGATATGTGGACTTCAACTCCCAAAATTCCCCAGCCAACATGCTGACTGGGGAATTTGGGAATTGAAGTCCATGTACCTTAAAGTCGCCAAGGTTGAGAAACATTGATATACACTGTCAGTCAGCTATGGAAGTAATGAATGAGGGAGACTGCCACTTGCATCCTCCTGAGTAAATCTGGGCACAGAAAGATTTCCTTGGGATAAAATGGCTGCTAGTAGCATTATCAAATAGGGCCTTACCACAGTTGTGGGAAGATTGAGGATTTAGACTGGGGGAGTCAGAGAGCCCAATCTACCACCTTTTATGTGTGGAATATGTACCTCTCCCCCCCCCCCCCCGCCATTACATTCCTCTTCTTAATTTTCTCTCTTGGTATAAGCAGCTTACATGGAATATGTCCTACACCCCTGAGTGCAGCTTCTGAAGAAATCACCTGACTGCTGAATTTTCACATCAGCCTACCAACACTGTTTCCAATAGGAATGAATATGCAGGAGGAATGATAATCAGTGCAGGGGTATTTTTGTATTTCATGAGTTGTCATAACTCAGAAGCTGCGATCCTGAATGGATGTCATTTTTGTGCTTTCTTCTGTGTACTACTCATGGCTGTGCAGAAGTACTGGTGAACTCAGCTGTGCCCTGCCTGTTCTCAATGTTCTGAGGTCAGCAGGAATGAAGACCATGGCACAGCTGGCCTCAAAGCGCTTTTCATTAGGGAGTGGAGACAGTGCCTGTGGAAGTGTGTCCTTTGTTTCATGTGTTGTGGAAATGGTTGTATCTTGACCAAAATAATACAGACCAAAGAGAATCAGTCTGCAGATATATTTACTTGATCAAGGGTCAGAACCAACCACTTACAACATGGAGGATTGAAAGACAAAGATGCAGTAAATTGTGCCTCTGTGGTAAAGTCATTAGTTGTTCCACTCTTAGCTATTTCATTAAATACAAAATCCATTCCAACTCTCTATTTAAGCATTCTCACTAGCTTGGTTATGCAAGCAGTATGCATACATATTCAGTCATATATACATTCTTGGGAACCAGATCAAGCCAATTGCCAGAAATTAGTTTAAAAGTTCAGAGTAAGTTGAGAAATTCACTTGAATCTGCACTGTTCACTTAATGCAGTGAGATTTAGCTTAGTGATCAAAGGAATCGCTTAATCTAAGGAGAAAGCTATCTCTCTATCTCTCTAATGTAATATAAATATATGTACCTCAACATGTGTGTACTGCATAAGTAATAACCTTCATTCTATAGAAAGTATGTTCCTCAGAGCACAGGAAAATATGTGTGGGAACAATATAGCTTAAGAACTTGCTGCTTAGAACAGAAGACTCTTTTTCTCTGCCCCTCCTCTGTTTTCACTGAGTTATTTCATTTTTGGCAGAAAAATCTCTCTCTCACTGGTTGCACACTATCGCTTTTGCTTACTTGTCCTTGTGCCTCAGATATTTAAATGTCAGCTTTTTGATGTGCCCTTTTCAGAAATGTGCTAGAGCCTGAATTGTACTTAATGAGCAGAAAGCGTTTTCAGTTCAAACAATTTAAGCAATTATCATGAAAAAGGAACTTTCAGAACCAATTGAATTCTTCCCATGAAAGAAACTTTGTGAGTAGCAGATGTGGGTCTACTCTAATTAGACAGGAAGATGCCATTCTTCCCAGCAGGAAATCTTGGTAAGAATCAGAAGGCCACCTTGTGCTGAGCTTATAAATGACTTTTCCCCCTTCAGGTAGCAATATAAACTCAGCATAAATTTGGTCTAACAGATTTTACTAAAATAAAAAAGAGACATATATTTGGAGATATTTTGCATTATCTTTAATGAAGTCTCCACAATCTATTTCAATGTCTTCCAAGTGTCTATCAACCTTGTTTATTAATTCATCACATTTTAAAGAATTTATTTTCATACACTGAAAGATAAAAATCCATGTATCATATCTTTTCATTCTTTTTTTCAAATTAAGTTTGCATATACTTAAACCAACAAAAGCAAGTTTGTACATTTTGTGATAGTATTCCAATAGCCAAAATCATTTGAACATTTAGTTTTAATCTCTGCACCAGACTTAAATGTGCCAGTTTTGACCACCTTCATCTGAGAAAGAACCTGTTTTGGGGCATGTGGAAACTCCTTATTTCTCTGTTGGTAACGCCAGAGAAAATGTTTTCTCTAGAGAGAGATGTTTCAGTATTTGTTTCTGCATAACTTAAGTTGGCAAAAAATAGCAATCAGTTCTTTGCACCTTTAACTGAGACTAAAATTGAGATTTGCTTCCAGTTAAACACAGACAGAACTATGCTGCTTGTAATGAAGGAGGGATAGAATGATCATTTTCAAATATTTATAAGGACATTACAGTAGAAAAATGTATCTGCCTCTCTCATCCACAACATGTGTGTGCATGCACACAGGCACACTGCCATATGTGAAGTTCCTCAATAAAATTTTCACTTTTTAATTTATTTATATTTATTTATTTAAATGCATTGGCTGTCCAACTCCAGTGGACTCTGGGTGGCACACAAAACTAAAAAGACGTAAAAACCTCTCTGTCTCTCTCTGTTATATATATATAAATATGACAAAGGAAAGTCATCTTTGGCCAGATTTTAATGTTTCCTTTTTGAGCACCTTAATTAGCTCACTATCCAGGTTGTACTGATTATTGTTGTTTCAATTATGTTTTAGCTGACCAGAATGAAGACTGTCTTATAATCTTGCTAAGTTTTGTTTAATAGCCAACAACATTCGATAGGAACTCATTAAGAGCAGTTTGACTTGATTAAACTTCCTTCAAATTTAGTAATAACAGTACTGGTTAACCCTCTTGTTTATATATTTCTAGCCATATTTATGATGGGCTTTTCACTGAAGCCTTTTTTTTTAAGAATCTCACTGTTCAAAGTGGTTTACAAGAGCTAGGAAAGTTTCATTCATGCTGGCTGTGTTCAATTTATCTTTTATTCCATTTTGTTTTACTTATTTTATCTTTTTATCTTATTTTATTCCCATGTTTTATGTTAAATAAGGCTGATCAGTGACCAAAATAAACTACTTTGACTTTAAAATTTAAGAAGATAGAAAGTCCCCATATTGAAATAAGAAGACTGCTTTCTCTCCACTGACAAGTGTTCTGTGTCTTTAAATATTTTACTTCTTCCTTTAATTTTAAGGATTTTACTGGGCCCTGGAAACAAAGCAGACGGTACCTTGTGAACTTAGATTTCTACTTCCAAACTAGAGACAGTTGCAGCTGAAGCAGCCTATCCACCCAGTAAAATTAATGGACAACAATATCAAATATTGAAATTGTCCCCAATTTTGTATCATTTTTATTAATCTCATTTTTTTAAATTCTCCTATTTAGGGTGATATTCAAAGATCAATAATCCGTGTGGATTTTGGAGATGGTAGTGCTGTGTCATATGCCAATCTCAGCTCAACAGAAGATGGAATCAGGCACATCTATCAGAATGTTGGCATCTTTCGTGTAACCGCACAGATCGAAAACAGCCTGGGGACTGACAGTGCAGTCCTGTACTTGCATGTAAATTGTATGTTATTACTGTTGGTATAAGAAATACTTTAAAGATGTTTTCATTTTTGTTCAGATTAATTTGTTGCACTTTTGCTAAAAATTGCTGATGGTACAGGTGTTAGCTTTTATCATAAACAAAGTTATTTTGGAGAAAAACAAAGAATGAGAGAAGTGGATGGAAAGGAAAAAAGAACCAGAAAATAAATGGGAATAGCTATAGGCTATGATTTAGGATGCTCTGATTTAGTGATTCATGTAATATCAGAAATATGATTTTTCATATATTTGTGTTCTGCCTCAGGCCCAGTGACATGAATTAGAGCCGGTGGGAGAAGAATAGGAGGTCATTTGGCCAGGGCCTCAAGTTCAAAGAGGCCTCACATTTAAACATGGGCTTAGTTTTATTTTGTTTTAGTTTTTTACCATACTTTTCTCTTTTTCCCCCTTTCTTTAACTTCACATACTGTTATTTTTATTTCTATTAAAGTTGCAGGTTTGGAGACCTGGAAGAGGTCTAGGCCTGTCTGGTTATTTGAAACAGTCTGCCAACAACCTGCAATACTAGGGTATTTGTCCAAGCCCAAACATTCTGGCCAGATCTTTTACCATGATATCTGTTGAATCCACCACCCTTGGCAGTACTTACCTCCCTAGGATTATTGCTGCCTGTGTTCTGCTCCTGCGAATGGGTATAAAATTTGTAGGTCCCAAATATATGTGGGTGAATATCTTGTTTTAGTTTTGAGATATGAACTTTTTGTTTCCAATATTGCTTGAGAGAAAATAAAATTTATGGGTATTGAAATGTTTATACAATATGCCAATTATTATATATAATTTACAAAATAGTAATAATAGAATAAAGAATAGAATAATAGAATAAAGAATAGAATAAATCAAGATGTCAGGACAATTGTTTTAAGCTTAAACATAAAAGATCAAATAGTAAGTTCTTCAGAGTTAGTATCTGGTGATTGATTGATTGATTGATTATGTGCCATTAAGTTGTTTTCAACTCCTAGCAACCACATAGATCCATTACGATCTATCCCTAATCTGGTCTTTCAGGTCTTCCAAAGGTGCATTCATCTCCACTGTAACTGAGTCCATCCACCTTGCTGCTGGTCATCCTCTTCGCTTTCCTTTGACTTTTCCCAGCATTAGAGCCTTTTCCAGAGAACTGGGTCTTTGCATAATGTGTCCGAAGTAGGATAATTTCAGCCTGATCATTTGTGCCTTGTGTGAGAACTCTGGGTTCAACAACTTTGTTCAATGATCAATTGGTTTGGGGTTTTTTGGCTGTCCACAGTATTCTCAGGCATCCTCTTGAACACCAAAGTTCAAAGGGGTCAATACTTGCCCTACCCTGCTTCTTCAAAGTCCAACTTGAACTTTGGAAAAATATGGTAGAAATGTCTCACGAACACCTTGGTGTAATTTCAGAAAAGTTAGAAATATGATTTCAAAATTAAACATTTTTTTTTCTTTCATGATTCATATTGTTATGTGTGGTGGAGAAAACTAGAAATGTGTTAGAGAGAAAATTCATATTACAAGGTATTATTTCTCCCACTGATGCTGCCAATGTTTTAATCAAGGACTTTCCTTTGTTTTTCCATAACTACCTGTTAATTCACTTCTTTACTTTCCTCCTATTTCTTGATACACTTTTTCTCTCTGCTCTTCCTTTTTACACACATAAAGACTGTATAATGTACACTCCTTCCTTCTTTCCTTCCTTCCTTCCTTCCTTCCTTCCTTCCTTCCTTCCTTCCTTCCTTCCTTCCTTCCTTCCTTCCTTCCTTCCAATTTTTAGGGGTCTTCTGTGCCCCTAAAACCTTCCTAGTCTTACCTTCCCACACACATAATAGCTGAGTAGAATGAGGTATAGCCACTTGATGTGAGATAGAGGTAGAGAACAGCAAAAGGAGTGCTTTTGTGGGGTCCACTGGATATACATATACAATATGTATACAGTAATACACAATATACAGTGGAAACATTGTATATGGAGAAAAATGGGAATAATGCTGCACTAGATTATGAATGCATTAAAAACCTACAAAATTAAACATGAATGCAATGAAGCTATTTAGGTTTATATCACTGAAAATCTCTTAGATACAGTATGTGAGAAAAGGCAGGGAATGCATTTGACATTTTTATATAAAGAATTCCTTCCCACTGTCAATTAATTGGGAATAAACTAAGAAGCCAGGAAATTCTGAACCCAGTAAAATAAACCCATGGTTCTAGAATATCCTAGACGTACCTTATTTTCTCTTGTTCCATGTCTTGATACTGAAAAATCTGGGCTTGGGTATAGTTTCAGATGAGCAAGAGGCAGACACTTGATACTGAATTTCTCTTCTCCATCACTGGAATGTTCTTTCTAACCTCAGAAGGAAATCTGTGCAGTCCTACAGTCCCTGTGATATCCTCATCAAGTCCATGCAGTTGAAGTGAGATTGTATTTATCTATAGAATTTATCCAGTTTTTTTAGTATTGCATTGCCAAAACAATGTACAGCTAAACGGTTATACAGTATAAAACAATTATATTAAAATCAATATTTAAACAGCAATTCCAATCAATATTTAAATAGCAACAATGAAAACATTTTTAAGTCATTTTTGCTTGTTGTTCATTCCCATTATATATATATTTATATATATATATATATATATATATATATATATATATACACACACACACACACACACACTCATACATACATACATACACTAGTTGAACAACCCCAAAATTAATTGCAAATGGAGAGAGGGTAATATCCCAAATAACCATGATGAGCCTCTGGTAACACAGAGCCAAGATCTGCTGCTGTTTGCTAAGGAATGCTTTTGCCATCGTGTCCCACTTTATATGCAAGTTAACAAGGCTACTTGATGGAATACCTTTTTGTTTATGCAGGCCATGACCGGAAGCAGAAATGTCATTGTCTGTGTCATTCCCATCTTGTAACAGGATTGCAGCCATGTAATTGTTCTGTGTGTTTCAACACCATATAATTTATTACATTCGTTGTTAGATCTTACACTGCACAGGATGTGATGTTTTCTTCAGTGTTTCAAGGATTAAATTCATAAACCATGTTTGTAGCTGTAGAACTCATTAGGCTGAGTATAGACATGCAGCTGTAGCTGCTAGAATTATTGAGTTTTTCTTCTGGGATGGGAAAGTAAAGCAATTTATTCTGTATTTTACACAGAGAAATTAATACTATATTTGCAAGATAGTGTGGTATATCATGATGCAGTGAATCGAAACTAAAACTAAAACTAAAATTGCTACAGTCTAATAAGATGTTGGTGATCTTACCTCCAATATCTCATGGAATTTCACATAAGGACACTGAAATCTCATGTGAGAATACCAGATCCTTGTGAGATTTCAATATTCTTGCCTTGTATTTTGGGAGATCTCATCTAAGAACACTGAAATGTTAAAAGATTTGTCAGACTCATGTGATTTGGGCCATTTTAATTATTTATATATGTTGTTTATTATTATTATTCAGCCTGAATTAATTTACCATAAGGTGAGGGCTTCTTCATTGAAGGTCATAGACTGTAATCTAAAAGGCTGGTCCAGTATAGTAGACAGATTTGTTTTGATTTCCCATTCTCTGCCTGAGAGACAGCCACTGGCCCAAAGTCACCCTACCACATCCATGCCTAGTGAAGGACTAGAACCTGGGTCTCTCCACTAGACTAGAACCTTTTCTATTGAACATTTTAGGAAAATAAATAAATCAATCAGTTTCATTTTTATCACTACTGGTGAATATTCTCCAAGTTTGGTTTCCCAATCTGGTACCATTGGCAAAGCGTCTCTTTTCCATTGTTATGCCAGATTGTCTTTGTGGCTGTTAACATGCATCTTAATCATTTATGGTGTTTCTTGTTTATATGTCCTGGAACAATTCCTAATAAAAATATTTGAGGTTTCAGTTCAAATTTTATTTTTAGATTTTTTTGTATAATGCTATATATTTCTTTCCAATATTTTGGGTTTTTTTAAACATAATCACTGCATATGATACAAAGTTGCTTTTTCATAGTGACATTTCCAACTTTTTTTGTTGTTGTTATATGCTTTATTTTTGTAATTATTGATGGAGCTATGTACCATCTGTAAAACATTTTATACCAATTTTCTCATAGGTTATACTAATGATTTTGTTTTGCTGATTTTTCTCCCCTATAATTGCTCCCATGGCTGTATCCTTATTGTTTTTGTTGTTTTTTGTTTTTTTAAAAGATTTTGTATCTGCTTCCTCATACAACTTTTACTTGTTCTTTCTCCATGTCGTATTTTAATAACAGATTAAATGCATAATCTAACACCTTAATGACTACACCCCACTTGCTCCCTCGTATGGGTCTGTGTGTTTCTAAGGACAGAAAGAAAATTCCAGTGATAGAGAATACAGATCCATCACACTACTAATCTTTGCTTTGAAGTTATTAGAACAGTAAAACATACATTTTAGAAAGCAGTTAATGAAAGGTTAATGATGGATGAAATAGAATAACCATTTCAAAAGAATTATATATAGCAGCAGCGAGATAGCATTGTGGTTAGAGCACAACCCTTTGACATGGGAGACTGGGGTTCAAATCCTGGCTGGCATCTACCTTACCAGTAGGGGTCTTTGGGCAAAGATCCCTAACGCTTCACCTGGTACCTTGAATATGAGAGTGACATGAACTAAGAGAATCATGCCAGCTCAGACATCACCCAGATTAACAAGGTCTGTGCCAGATGTTGGGAAACCAGGACAATCTGACGATATAGGTTACTGGAACAAACCATACATGGACTAGAAAAGAGAACCTGAAATTGATGGAATGCTACCACAACAGTTGACCTAATGAGAGGGAATATATGAAATGAATGAGGGAACTATGGATGGAGAGAAGACCTACATCCACACTAAATGAGAAACAGCTAGTTACCCAATGCTTCAACAGAGTGAAGAGGAAGCTGCTCTCATAACTTGAGGTAGACCAACTACATATTACATCCTGGACCTGAGAGCTGACCAAAGCAATCTCCCAGAACAGGAACCAGTCACCATCACAATAGCAGACATCCAACAACAGATCAAGAACATGAAGAGCTGGACAGCACCTGGCCCAGACATGATCCACACCTACTGGCTAAAGAAACTAACAGCAGTGCATGAATGCCTAGCAGTACAGATGAACCAGCTGCTAGCAGCAGGCTCCCACTGGCCTGTGCTAGCAGACTGGCTAACACAGTGCAGATCATGAAAAAACCCAGAAGGCACCATCCAACTACTAGCCAAAACCTGCCTCCCCACAACATGGAAAGTCCTGTCAGGCATCATAGCTGCCAAGCTGTAACACCATATGGAGCAATACATGAGCATACCTCAGAAGGGCATTGGGAACAACACCAGAGGCTCAAAACACTAGTTGCTCATAGATAGAGCAGTCACCTGAGACACAAAGTCTAGGCAGACCAATCTGAGCACAGCCTGGATTGACTACAGGAAAGCCTACGACTCAGTGCCACACACATGGATCTGTGAATGCCTGGCACTATACAAAGTTAACAGGACACTAAGGACATTCCTCAAGAACTCAGTGGGACTGTGAAAGACAACACTGGAAGTCAACTCAAGACAGGTGGCACAAGAGCCAGTTTGGTCTAGTGGTTAGGGCACCATGCTAGAAACCAGGAGACTGTGAGTTCTAGTCCCTCCTTAGGCATGAAAAGCCAGATAGTTGACTATCAGCCTAACTCACCTCACAGGTTGTTGTTGTGGGGAAAATAGGAGGAAGAAAGAATATTGGTATGTTCACTGTCTTGAGTTATTTATAAAAATAATAAAGGCAGGATAAAAAATCTAAACAAAAAAACCTGTGGCACATACCAAGGTGATGCACTGTCCCCGCTGCTATTCTGCATAGGCTTGAACCCCCTCAGTCGGATAATCACAAAGACTGGATACAGATACAAGTTCAAGAGTGAAACTACCATTAGCCACCTGCTCTACATGAATGACATCAAGCTGTATGGTAAAAGTGAACAAGATTGAGGCATCCTACAGTCACATGGGAACCATGATGAGGAAGCAAGGAAGACAGCAACATTCAAGTACCACCAAAGGATAAGACAGGTCCTGAACAGCCAGCTCAATGGAAGAACAAGATTCATGCCATCAACATATACGTCCTGCCAGTCATCAGATACCCTAGCAGTATAGTGAGCTGGCCAAAGGAGGACATGGAGGTTGACAGTGTGAAGACCCAGAGGCTCCTGACAATGGTTTCTACCCCAAGTCCAATACCCAGAGACTGTACACCAGCCAGAAAGAGGGCAGGCAGTCTGGTGAGTGTCAAAGCCACTGTCCTGGATGAAACCCAGAGCATCCAAGAGTACATCAGTAAGTTGCCACCCAAAGATGAGCTGCTGAGAGAATGCATGAGGCAGCAGCAGACATGGGAAACGCCTGTCAGAACCTAAAGTAGAGGAAATGCCTGTCAGAACCTCCAGCAATCAATCTATCAACTCATTAGTTGCTTGCTTCATTTCTGCCATTTTTCATTAGGAGGTGGGGGGAACAAGGAAAGTGAAACCATCAAACTGGCTGAGGAAAAGGGGGGTGAGAAGTGAAGGTAAAAGTACACTGAGAATCCATGGGCTTTTTAGTTTCAGCAATGCTTTGAAGCTGCATATACATCTCAATAAATGCATTTCTTTTTGAACTTGGTTCGAGTTTCAAGAGATGTTTCTTCATTGGGATTTGAACATTGTAGATCTGACAATGCCATGGCAAGACAAGCCCCTGCATGAGATGTACCATTGACAGATAGCTGAGGTGGCTGACATTGGGAAATCCTACCAGTGCATAGAAAGGGCTGGACTAAAAGACAGCACTGAGGCACTGATCATAGCAGTGCAGGAAGAGGCACTAAGCACCAGATCCATAGAAGCAGATCCAGACTAGACAGGATCCAAGGTGCAGAATGTGTAAAGAGGCCTCAGAGACATTCCAACACATAGTGGAAGGGTGTAAGGTGTGGGCAGGAGCAGCATACACTCAATGGCACAACCAAGTAGCTGGCATTGTGTACAAGAACATCTGCATAGTGTATGGGCTAGGCCCTCCCAAGTCCAGATGGGGATTCCACAGAAGGCCATGGAGAATAATAGGGGTAAGATACTGTGGGACTTCCAGATCCAGATGGAGAGGCAGGTACTGGCCAGTCAACCAGACATTGTAGTAGTAAACAAAGACCAGAAGACAACAGTGGTAATAGATGTAGTGGTGCCAAGTGACAGCAACATCAGGAAGAAGAAGCATGAAAAGCTGGAGAAGTACCAGGGCCTGAAGGAGGACTAGAGAGGATGTGGAAAGTAAAGGCCAAAGTGGTCCCAGTGGTGGTAGGAACCCTCAGGCTGTGACTCCTAAGCTGGGAGAGTGGCTCCAACAGATCCCAGGAACAACATCAGAGTTCTCTGTCCAGAAGAATCCAGTGCTAGGAACAGCTAAGATATTACACAGAACCCTCAAACTCCCAGGCCTCTGGTAATGGACCTGAGATTGAGGAAGATACATACCACCCAAACGGGTGAGGGGGGATTTTTTTTTAAAAAACAATTAAAATAGTTATACAAATATGGAAATTTATAATGAATGAGCATAATAGGGCTACTTCAACTAATCAAACCAATGGCTTCTGTACTGAGAGCTGAATTATTTTCATATCACCTAGTATTTAATGTTTTAATGAAAATATAAATAACTACAGCCCTCACGCTTTTCAACAGAATATCTAGATTCTTAAATTATTTGAACCAATTATCTTTTCCCAGTCTCAAATAATGTTATTCCCCCACCCCCACCCCACACAAAAAAATAGATTCTGTTGTTTTAAACGTGTGCATTGGTGTCCCAAACTGGATCTTTGACTCACAAATAAGCAGTAACAAATAGCTCCATTACCTCCAGGATATCCCCACCCCCTTGGCTTAATTACCACCAATTTAGAACAGAAGGTTTAGGGTCTCCAGCATATATGTTTCGAAGAACTAATTAATCCTTGTGGATGCATATCTTTTTAATTCAAAGAACACAGTGGATTGTCCACCTCTTGTTGGATATTTATGCATTGCTAGCTATGTCATGTAAATAGTAGTACAACACCATCTGCTGTTCCCAAACTGCATTTTTAAATCTGCCTTTTGATCTTAATTGCAGTAGTTAATCAGAATTACCTGCTTCGGTGATTTTTTTCCTCAATCAATATTGAAAACAGCAGATCCTTAAATGAAGAATATACGCTTTATTCTTCAGATGAGGTTTTTAAATCAGCAGCACAAGAGCATACAATATTCAGTATGTACCTGCCTGCTTTCGTATTAAAGGGCAACATTTCTTTAGCATTTCCTGTGAATTTAAAGAAAAATGTTGCATAATAACCAGTATAAAATAACTAATTTGATTATTTGAACAAACTTTATATACACATCTGATCTTATTCAAAACAAATAATAAATTGCAAGTTGGATATATAAAGTCCTTTAATTAAATCAGATATGTATGTTATCTATAAAATGTATGGAAAAGGAAAACTTCTACACTCTGAATATATAACATCTGATTTGCTTTTGAATATCCACAATTATGATTTTTTTTTTTTACATGCTAAAGTTTTGGTAAATAGCTTTATCATGAATATAGGAATAAATTGTTACTGATTTTATCAGGGTAATAAAAACAAGGAGAACTGGATGTTTTTTTAAATCCAAATTTACTTTTTAAAATAGATTTTATTAAAAGATTATATATATAAATATATAATTATATATATAAAAGATTATATATATAAATATATATATATATTTAATATTAATATATATATATTTTAATATATATATATATTAAAAATATAATCTTTAAAAAGATCATGTATATATATGAAATATATTCAAAGAAAAAATATAGTAAAGTAAATGTGGAAAAAAAAGAAAGGAACAAAAAAGAGGCAAAGAAAAAAGGAGATAGAAAAAAATAAAAAGAAAAGAAAACATGAATGTGTGTTTGTGTGTGTGTTCACTTTTTTTAGAGTGGCTGGATAGCTTAATGGTTAGAGCACTGCCTTTGACGCAGGAGACCTGGATTCAAAACCCAGCTGGTACCTACCTTACCTGTAGGGGTCCTTGGGCAGAGACCCCCTAACGCTTCACCTGCACTTCACCTTCATATTTACTTACCTCAAATATGAGAATGACACAAACTAAGAGAGTCATGCCGGCTTGGACGTCGCCCAGATTAACAAGGTCTGCGTCAGATGTTGGGGAACCAGGGCAATCTGACAATAAGTGGGCTACTGGACTACTGGAACAAACCATACATGGACAAGACAAGAGAACTTGGAATTGATGGAATGCTACTACAACAGTAGACCTAATGAGAGGGGATGAAATGTATGAGGAAACTACGGATAGACAGAAGACCTACAACCACACTCACGGAGAAACAACTAGTTACCCAGCACTTCAACCTAGTGAAGAGGAAGCTGCTCTCACAACTTGAGATAGACCAACTCCACATTACAACTTGGACTCAAGCAGACCTGGAAGAACAACTGGATGTACAGCCAACACCTGAAGCTGGAACATCACTGCCACCCCCTCCATTACAGAGCACAGAGGCATAAGTTCATGGATAAACTAGCTACAGTCAACCCTCAAGACTGATTATCAAGGCTCAGTGGAGAAGTACCATCAGGTAGTATGCTAGAAGATACCAATAGAGCCCTCCAGACAATCCCTACTACCACCATAACTCAAACCAATGAACTGGTATATGCTACACCTGCTGTAATCCTGGAGATACTTGGGTACACAATCAAGAAGAACAGCAGTACATACCCTCCTTGGAAAATGAGGTTGGAGGCTAAGATCAAGGCAACTCAAAGAGAAGTCAGTTGGCTGGTGGAACTACAGAAGGGTGTGGAGATTAGAGCAGTCACCTGAGACACAAAGTCTAGGCAGACCAATCTGAGCACAGCCTGGATTGACTACAGGAAAGCCTATGACTCAATCCCACACACATGGATCTGTGAATGTTTGGCGCTATACAAAGTCGACAGGACACTAAGGACCTTCCTCAAGAACTCAAAGGAACTGTGGAACACAACACTGGAAATCAACTCAAGACAGCTCACACAAGTGGCCATCAAATGTGGCATATACCAAGGTGATGCACTGTCCCCGCTGCTGTTCTGCATAGGCTTAAACCCCCTCAGCCAGATAATCACAAGGACTGGATATGGGTGCAAGTTCAAGAGTGGAATCACTATCAGCCACCCCCTCTACATGGATGACATCAAGCTGTATGCTAAGAGTGAGCTAGACATTGGCTTACTGATCCACCTGACATGGATCTACAGTGAGGACATTGGGATGTCATTTGGACTGGAAAAGTGTGGCCGAATGATAGTGAAGAGAGGGAAGGTAGTTAAGACTGATGGGGTGGAACTACCAGCAGACATAGAAACCAGCTACAAATACCTTGGTATACCACAGTCACATGGGCACCATGATGAGGATGCAAGGAAGACAGCAACATCCAAGTACCACTGAAGGATAAGACAGGTTCTGAAGATCCAGCTCAATAGGAAGAACAAGATCCACACCATCAATACATACATCCTACCAGCCATCAGATACCCTGCCAGTATAGTGAGCTGGTCAAAGGAAGACATGGAGGCTGCTGATGTAAAGACCCAAAAGCTCCTCACAATGTATGGAGGTTTCCACTCCAAGTCCAACAACCAGAGATTGTACACCAGCCACAAAGAGGGCGGGCAGGGTCTGATGAGTGTCAAAGCCACTGTCCTGGACAAAACCCAGAGCATCCAGGAGTACATCACTAAGATGGCACCCAAAGATGAGCTGCTGAGAGAATGCCTGAGGCAGCAGCAGACATGGGAGGAAGTTCAAGTGGAGGAAATACCATGGCAAGAAAAGCCCCTGCATGGGAGTGGTGCCATCCTTCAGTGGTACTTGGATGTTGCTGTCTTCCTTGCATCCTCATTGTGGTTCCCATGTGACTGTGGTATACCAAGGTATTTGTAGCTGGTCTCTATGTCTGCTATGTGGCCCACTGGTAGTACCATCGACAGATAGCTGAGGTGGCTGACATTGGGAAATCCTATCATTGGAAAGAGCTGGATTAAAAGACAGCACTGAGGCACTGATCATAGCAGCACAAGAATAGGCACTAAGCACCAGATCCACAGAAGCAGGGGTCTCCCACACTAGACAGGACCCAAAGTGCAGACTGTGCAAATAGGCCTCAGAGACAGTCTAACATATAGTGGCAGGGTGTAAGATGCAGGCAGGAACAGCATACACTGAACGGTTATACATACAATTCCAATCAAACCTCTTTTTTTCTTTTTTAATCTTTAGTCCCACGATTCTCTCAACTTATGTCTCTATTCAGTACCTCAAGAACTAAAATGAATAAGAGTTGAGTCAGCCGGCATCCTTGTTCTTGTCCCTTTTTGAATCTCACAAGTTTTTGTTAATTCTCCATTAACAATTATTTGTGCTTTCTGTGAAGTATAAATCAATCTTACTCATTTAATAAAATTATCTCCAAGGTTCATATCTTCCAGAACACTAAATAAGAAAACCCAGTTCAAATTTTCAAAGGCATTGTCTGCATCTAAGAAGATCAACGCACCTTGTTTTTCATTGTGTTGTTCCAAATACTCCAGAATATCCAACACATTTCTAATATTATCTCATAATTGTCTTTTAGGTAAAAAGCCACATTGATCTTCATGAATAAAGTAAAATTATTTGCAACCTTTCTGCCAAAATCATTGTAAACAATGTGTAGTCATTATTCAATAAAGATATTGGTTGATAATTTCTTGTTAAAGTCAGGTCCTGGGCCTCTATATTGGCCTCTTTCCAGCTGTCAGGAATCTTTCCATTCTGTAAAATAATATTCATCATTTGTTGTAAAGGTTGTAAAAGTTCATCCTCAAAACATTTATACTAAGAGGCTGGCAGGCCATCTGGACCAGGTGCCTTTCCTGTTTTAGTCTTTTTAATTGCTTCACAAACTTCCCTTATTGTTATAGGTCATTCAAAATTTGTCTCTGATTCTCTGTAATCTTCAGTAAACACTGTTTATGTAAATATTCATCCACTTTTTCCAAGGAAATTTCTTGACCTTTATGTAAAGTAGAATAATACTGATGAAACACTTTTTGCATATTTTCATTATCTGTTATTACAGTATTTTCTTCTTATAACTTTAGTATCACTTTCTTTTCTTTTTCTTTTCACAACTTATATGCCAACCATTTTCCTGGTTTATTTTCTTTCTTTTGCATAATTCATCTTTATTTCCATCTCTCTCACTGTTTATATAGATAATTGTCTTTGTAGAAGCTTAATTTGGTGGGTAATAGTTGTCCTCTCTGGGGACCTTTAAAACTCTTCTTCCTTTTATCTTATCCAAAATCACTTGTATTTTCTCTTGCTTTTCCTTTTTAAATTCACTGTTATGTTGTATAAAATATCCCATTATAAAAGCCTTGCTTGCATTCCAAACTGTTCTTACTTCTCTACCTTTATTAAAATTATTCTCAAAATATTATTTTAATTTATTTTTGCAATCCTCCACTAATGTTTCCTTTTGCAACAACATCTCATTCGACCTCTATCTGAAAGAGCCATTTTTCCTTTTAAAAGTTAAAGTCACTGGGTTATAGTCTGAGAAAGTGTTTGGTAATATCTCCACTTTATGAACAATAGTAGCCAGGTCATAGCAATCCAAATCATATCTATCCTTGAAAAAGATCTTTGGCTTTCAGAAAAATAAGTATATTCTTTTAAGTCACCATTTTTATATCTCCATACATCATCAAGCTCCAAATTGTCCATTAAATCAAAGACAACCTTTGGTAGTTTGCCTGTGTATTTTTAATATTTTTCTCAGAAGTTCTATCTTTTTGTGGGGAAACTACTCCATTTCAGTCTCCCAGGAAACACCAGTTTTCATACAGGAAGTCCAATAGTTTATCCTTAAGTCCTTTGTAAATGCTGTTTTATTTTCATTTGGGGCATAAATTCCCAATATCAAAGTCTTAGCTCTCTGCAGATGTAGTTCACTGCAACATATCTGCCATAGTTATCAGTCAATATAAGTTTTGAATATAGTTGAGAATTTATATACAAAACAACTTTCTTTCTTTCTTTCTTTCTTTCTTTCTTTCTCTCTCTCTCTCTCTCTCTCTCTCTCTCTCTCTCTCTTTCTCTTTCTCTTTCTCTTTTTTTCATTCTTGCTGAAATAAATTCTTCACCCAAATTTTTGTGGCTCAGATATTTTATATTCTTTTTCCTAATATGCATTTCATGCAAGCAAATCACATCTTGTTTTAACTTTTTCAAATAATGATTTTCTTTTTCTCTTTTGTGGAGCATTTGCTCCATTTTTATTCCATAGTTATGTGAAGATTTTAGAAAAATCAATACCTGTAGTGCCCAATGTGGTAACATCTTCAACATCCTGTTGTATCTGTTGTGGCATTTGTTTAGTCACTTCCATTTGCATTTTCTCCAATTCTTCTTTGAATTTTCTCAAGAAATCTCTTGCTTTCTGCATATAGTTCAGTCTGAATTTTAAACTTATCCCTTCCAACTTATCCCATCTAAATGAAACATTTTTCTGTTTGAGATTGTCAGAAATCTAGAGTACTCTTATCTCTTGAGCAGTATTCTAACTGGAATTTCCTTAAATACAATTACATCTGTATTATCAATCCTCAATACAGTATTAAATTGCTGCTGCAAAACTTGATCTCTAGTCTTCTTCCTGACAAAGTGTACAAGGATATTCCTTGGAACTTTTCTTAATTTTGCAAATTGTGTATTGATCCTATAAACTTTATCAGTCTCTGCTTCTCTGTCATCTTCATCCAGATCCAAAAAGTTAGAGACTTAACAGTCTTTTCTCTGATGGTCTTCTGGAATGCCATGGTCTTCTGGAATTGCTCTAAATCTTCAAGAAAATTATTTTTCTTTCAGTTCTGGTAATGCCAAGTTATCCAATCTTTCTCTGTCTCCATCTCTGTTTATAACTTCTGTCATACATTTCAAAATTTCCATTTTGTCATTAATTTGTTTTACATCTCCAGCCAATTGTCCTACAAATTCTTCAATCTTCTTAACCTCTTTCATATCCTTTTTTATCCCTACAAATCCTTCTTCCATTTCCTTATTGAAAGCATACAAACTATTGGCAACTGTTCAGTCATCATCTTGTCAAATTCCTCAAGCATTTTCTACAATAAATCTGGTGTGGGGCCCTTAATTGTAAGTTGTTCCAGTGAGCCTCTCCTTCCTTCTCCTATTTTTGCTGCTTTTCTTGTGGTTGCCATTGTAAATAATGTCAATTACTAAGGTGAAGGTAAAAGGCAAATCCCTCTCTCTCTCTCTCTCTCTCCCTCCCTCCCCCCACCCCTCTTTTCCTGCTTTGCTTTTCTCTGTCTTTAACACTTTAGTTCTAATTAGCTCTCCATAGTTACAGTCACACAGTCTGTAAAATAGCTTTTGCTGAAAAATAGGTTGTGGTTTTTGTTATTGTACAGCTACCAACAGTGGAATGGATTTATGGGGATTTTTTTGTTTGTTTGTTAACTTGACTAATATTGCTGCATTTAAACATCTTTTTCATTAAAAAAATGTAAATAAAGAGGAAGAGGCAATACAGACAAGTATGCATTTATTTTTCTGATGCTTTCTGTCAGAGACAAGATCTGTAGAAAGTTTAATAGAGGCTTTGGAGAACCCCTTTGCTGAAAATAGATAATTGACTTAGAAGAATCTTTCTAATAGGTTGTTAAGGCATTACATATTATGTACAAAATTGCTTGGATTCTTAAGATATGCACACTCCTAGCTTCATACAGGCAGTTATAATGAAATGTTTGCTGAAGTTCTAACTTACTAAGAATATTTTTTTATAAAGTTCTGTGTACAAACTATAATATTGCCGCACAATCCTTTTTCCAGAGTTGTCATGCTGCCACCACCCACTAGGTGATGAATTTTAATTAAATTATTGAGATGCAAAAGATTTTAAAGTAAAATTAATACTGGCACTTCTTTGAATATTAGCATTTCTATAAAGCAAAATAATAAAATATCAAAATAAAGATTGTCACTGTTGTGCAGTGATATTTCACATAATTTGCCTTCAGACTTTGTCTTTAGAATACTATGTACAGTCTATCTTTGTTTTCATAAGTTCTCAGACCAGAGAAATACAGATGTTGCATGTGTCATGCCCTCATACATGAGGTTTTACATGACTTCCCATCCACCTTGGGAGAAGGGGCAGGAAACTTTTCTAGTTTTACAAAATGCAGATCCTGTGTGGGTCCCCCCCCCTTCATACTGACCATCAGGAAGCAGAATGTAACCAATTTCATTTTATTTGGGACTCATTACACCTATATAGCTGCAGATCATTCTATGGGATTTCAGTCCTTTACTGGAAATTGACTTCAAACTTTGATTTGAAGTTATACACTGGATTATTTGAATGTAAGGCAATATGACCCATTTGGAATAAAAATAAGGTTATAAAACCATATTTAGCTGCACTATTTCTATCAATGATACAAGTAACCCAGCAATATTACTCTGAAGTAATAATTGGTAACAAGGGTTTGCAGGAACTGTTTATAAGCCTCTGAAACAAAGAGTAAGTTCTATTCTTGCACTATGGATTGTCAGTGATAACATCTTTTGCACAGAAAAAGAATATAGTTTTAGTCATTGGTATCTGAGAGAGAGAGAGAGAAGCCATTCTTTGCTCATTCTAATTCCTCATACAATGAGGACATTATTCATTTCAAATAGAAAACTAACGTCCTTCCTTCCTTCCTTCCTTCCTTCCTTCCTTCCTTCCTTCCTTCCTTCCTTCCTTCCTTCCTTCCTTCCTTCCTTCCTTCCGTCTGAAATTATAGCTATTCTTCTAGGATTCATAATTTACTTTCATACTCAATGAATTGTTGTTTCTTTGATTATGGAACTACCCTTTCTTATAAAATGATCTGGACAGTGTCTATCTTCTGCTAGTGACTTTTCATTTCCTTCTTTCCTTCTTTCCTTCTTTCCTTCTTTCCTTCTTTCCTTCTTTCCTTCTTTCCTTCCTTCCTTCCTTCCTTCCTTCCTTCCTTCCTTCCTTCCTTCCTTCCTTCCTTCCTTCCTTCCTTCCTTCCTTCCTTCCTTCCTTCCTTCCTTCGCAATTCCACTAAGAAACAAAAAATAAAATATGAACTCTTTATCTGCAAGCTCTTCAATCACAAAGTTAGAAAATCTTGTTAAGTATGTGAGTTGCAATATATGGTTATAGTGAAAGAGCTAAAATGGGGTTAATGTGGCTTGAAAAGTTAAAACTCATATACCTTATTTTAACATTTACCTTAAAATTGTTTCCTATATGACAATATTTCCACATGAAGATAATTTCTGTGGATAAGCCCCATATAATATAAAACCTCTTCAGATATACTTCATTTTGAGTGTACATGCCAGGAAGTAGTTATAGACGATTTCTTTTTCCATGTACATTAACTTGTGCAGCAGCATTGTACGATTAAATCTTCATGTAGGGTGCTTCAGTGTGGTCCAATATGGAAACCACACATATCACAAAGCTCTTCAGCAAAAAAGTCATTTATAGCTGAATCTATGGATGAATACTCATCCACTTGCTCCTAATAATCATGTGCAGGGTTGCAACAATGCTGAAATTAGATTGTGGTTGAAGTAGCCTGCAGTCCTACTGAAACTGCAGAGAAGGGAACATGTAGTTTAATATATTAATGCATAAAATGACTGTATGAACAGATCTTTTTCATTTCTTCCTCATTTCTAGGTCCTTTAGAGCATGTCCATTTGTCACTTCCATTTGTAACAACAAAGAACAAAGAAGTTAATGCCACAGCAATTTTATGGCCCAGTCAAGTTGGAACCCTAACATATATTTGGTGGTTTGGAAACAACACTGAGGTCTGTATTTCATGCAGAAAAATTAGTGGTTAATTAACACTTTGACCACATTATCAAAGGAGGTGGGGGGTGGGAGGTTGAATTATCTCAAGAAACAGATTACAGGACCCTGATGATCACAGATAGCAATGTCTACTATTCCAGGGTTTGAAGCTGTACTATTTTCTATTTATTTACACACACACACACACACACACACACTCAGGGATGTTTTCATCACATGTAAAAAAGGGAAGGCTTTGATTGAATGGTTGTGGCCAACATCTTGACTTTTTTTTTTTTTTTTTTACAAACTCCCACACCCTGGATATTCTGTTTATACTGTTGGACTAGTAGAATGTTTGCAGATTTCCAAGATCAACTTCTTCTGTTTGACCACTGTTTACCAACTTTGGCAGTTTCCAGGTGTGTACACTTCAAATCCCAGAATTCCATGGCCAACATGGCCATTGATGAGAATTCCTGGAATTGAATCCACACACCTGGAAGCTACCAAGGTTGGGAAACACTGAATCAAACTGATAGAAGATTCTTATTTGCATTGTTAATCAGGAGTAACTAAATGATACATAGCCTATGGACAGTATTTAATTTGCTAAAGTAACCCAGCATTAATTCTTCTTGCTAACTAATTTGTGTTATGAGCTGCTGTACTGCTATGTTTAAAAGACATTAGACAGTGGAGAAAGTGGACCTAACCATTATAAAAGTTATATTAAGGATGTTCCATTGAGATCACTTGAAGTTAAACATTTATTGTTCACTAAATGGTACAGACAGCACCTTTAAGGATATCTTAATATAAGTATAAGCAACAATGATGGGACTTGCACTTCATGAATGCAGCAGGCTTGTGTTGTATAATTAAGCCAGACAGTATGGTTGCCTGGTTGGTCCCATTTTCATTCCTCACAGCTTGTTTTAAATTATTCTGAGATAAATTATTTATTAAGCCAATGCAAGGTAACCTAACAGTGTGCAAACCTTTGCATTCTTAAGAATTTTTCAGCGAGATCAGGAAAGCCTAAAAGGGCACAAATATGGGGCATAAATAATGGTTTGGCATAATGGCCAGGGCAAAAATTGGAATTCAGAATATTCCCAATTACCAGATACACCCAAAATGTAAGGGAGGATTTATGTTTTATCTCATTTTCAAAGAGAGACAAACTTTGGAACAGAAAGTGAGGGAGGAAAAGGAACTGTCTTGCCTACCTGAACTCAGCTGCTCTTTAGATATTGCTCTTTAGTAAGAATATCAATGTTTAAATACCTTACATGTTTTAAATTATTACTCAATTGGCACTTTTATACACTGTCCACCAACTTCAGTGATGGATACTCTAAATCAATCCAAATAAATAAAAGGAAAGGTAGGATTGCCCTTTTGAGAATATGGAGTTTACCGGAAAAAGAAGCAGGGTTTTTAAAATATCCTTAATGTATGATTTTACATTATTTCAAGCAATAGCTGAACTATAAGAGGTGATTAATTTCTTCCACAATACTCACATGGAATTATGCGATATTTTTTTTCCATAATGGTTCCATAATGATATTCTATCATTATCCTAGAAAACAATATGATAGCCCCAAAGGCAGTTTATTCACACACTAGATGACACTGAGATCATAGATATTATACATGTTGTTATTGATTTATTTACAGAATATGGCACAATAAAATTATTAGTACCAAGAGTGCTCTGTGAAAGAATCCTTATTGTTCTGTGGTTCTTTGGTTCTTTATTTTCTTTCCACTTTTCTATTTCTCTTTTTGGCAACCTGTCCTTTTCTTGTCTAACCTTTATGATCTTTTCTTTTTCTCTGTTACTGAAACCTGCAGAGAGATATTTTTCATGCTTGTGCAAAGGATGTTACTATGTGACAATTAAATATTTGTCACCACTAATGCAGGGAAACCTCAATGCTTTATCACCACTGATCTACTTGTTTTTAGCCCAAACTGAAAGGTTAGAAGGGTCTTCCTTTAATGAGTCAATCATTTGAGGGGTCTTATTAACAACTTCTCAGAAAAAAATAGCACTGAATGAAAGGGTCTAAAGTTCTGCACCTTCCATATTAACAGTTTTCTTATTTTGAATCGGCTAGCTGCACAAAAAGAATACTTATATGTTTACAGAAAGATATTGAGTTTAACTTACTACTGTGTAGAAGCTGTATCAGGTTTTGTTCACTTCAAAATTCATTGAAACATACAAGTTGAATGGGAATGTGTAAATTTTACATATAATTGTACAAAAACTGGAATAATTAGGGGAAAATATCAATCTTATCAAATCTACCCATCTGTATCTGTTGTACACTTATAAGGTTTGTTCATCACATTAAGCCTCAATTTGATTTATTTGGATCATCTCTCAGTTTATTGTGTGATCAGTATGGTTTGTAAGCCTAATGTTGTGGCTTAGTTTTTATGTAAACTAAGACAAGCATGATTTATTCAACAAAACATTTTTAAAATCCCTGCCGTTTCATATTTTATAAGAATTTAGCCATTGTTTTCTGGATTATGTAGGTACTTTTCTGAAGCTTTTCTGAATGATAGGTTTCATATTTTATAGAACCTTTCCAGATTTATGATTTTTCAAAGAATTGAAAAATGTAAGACAAATAAATCAGTGGCAATATCTTCTTAGCTATTCTTTAGGCTGACATACTGGGCAACTTTAATCCCAGTCTGTTTTTAGTAACACATTTATCTTGGTTTTTTATTACTACAACATTAATGATCTTTTATGTCTTTGCAGCCACTGATTACTCTGGAAGGGAGTATCACATTCACCTTCTCTGCAGAAGGTATGAACACAATCACAGTACAAGTTTCTGCAGGAAACACAATTCTGCAAGACACCAAGATGATTGCAGTGTATGGTGAGCCTTGTTTTTGTTTGCTCTTCCTGATTCATTCCTTGGGTTTCCATGGCTGTTCCCCTTTGCTGTGTTCACCACTTGGAAAAAAAAAGGAGACTAAAAAGAACGCAATAAGGCCTAAACATGTGATATGCCAATCAGATCAATCAAGAGCAAGGGCCAATTCAAAGCTAAACTTATATGTATTGTAAGTTAAGGGTCTATTTACCCATCACAAAATCTATTCTTTGGACTCAAACGACTTCATAACAAATTTACACCCAGGGAAATTCTTACTTTTCAAAAACTCAGCACATGGGGCATATTCTATAGCAGAGGTGGACAAATGATTTTGTATTAGAGTCACACTTTGAATTTTAAAAATTTTGCCTCAGTGGGCATTTGAGCAGATCCAAGAACAGTAGAGAAATATACATATTTTATCACTTTTATCACCACCATATATTCTTAAACTTGGGCATGTTCAGTCACAACTATTCTATCATCCACTTCAAGGGAATGTTTTGCTGGAATATTAGCTTATTGGCACCTCCCTGAATCTCTTGTCAATTTGCAGAAGGCAAAAGCAGAGTCAAGATTACATAGTCAGCAAGAGGGTGGGCCTCAACATGTTCATCCATTTTTTCCATACATAATGCGTTGTGTATGTGTGTGTGTATGTATGTATGTGTGTGTGTGTGTGTGTATATATATATATATATATATATATATATATGCATGCATACATACATACACACACACACACACATACATACACACACACACATATATATATATATATACAAAATTATTTAGCATTTGCATTTTCCCACTTGATGTTGCCAACCTTATTCAGTGATGAAAAATACCTGAGCTAAAGTTTTCTTTCACAACACTGCTATCTTGCATAGAATAGTTTCCTACATACAGGTATTTCAAATGCTGAAGTTAGTGTAACACTTCTCTTAAATCCTCACTCAGTTCCTTCCCTTTTTATAGTAGTAATTTAAAGTAATTGCCATGCAGCCGGTCTTATTTTGAGGGATGTTTTCAAGTGTTTAATTTGCATCCTTTCAAAATCCAAACAACTTAATTGCTATACAAACTGTCTGTATTTGGAGGAATACTGAAGAAAACACACACACACCAAACCACAATATGTGTTTGAAGACATGCAAATGAAGACTTGTCTGGGTTCTTTTTTAAGCCTCTCTAGTAACTTGGTTCATAGAACAGTAACACTTAATGAGCTGATTACCAATAAAGCTTCAGATTTATCTTCATTTCGAATTTGTTCTGGGTCGGTGCAAAGTTGAAATTGGTTTAATCAGTAGGATCTAAACTGAAAACACTTTGAAATCAGTGCAGGTGGCATTGGATATTCCTCATGTTTGCAGACTTTTAAATGCCATAATTCTTTAAAACGGGCAAATAATACAATTACAGCATTACAGTCTGCTAAATGAAGTGCAAAGACAAACATTCAGGAGCTGTTTCATACAGCTATTTTCTCCTCTTCCTCTCTCTTCCTCACTATGGCTATGCAGACCACTGCAACACTTTCAAAAGATACCTTTAATATCTTTCAATATATAATCCTTTAAAATATATTAGTTCTTTCAAATGGCCTATTTTCCATGAGAAGTTTATAGTTAAACTGCCAAGTAACTAATACTGAAATAAGTATAAGAACTTTATTGCACCCTAGGGATCATGCAAATAGGCCTTTAGTTGATGCTATATGCAGTGCCAGATTTAGGCATAAACTAAACAAGCTAGAGTTGAGGGCCTCATAGTCTGCAGGGCCTCACAATATTTCAGAACATCTTGCAAACAACAAGTATTAATATAATACTTATATTAATAAAAGTGATCCTGATTACTTATTTTGTCAGCATTTTGTATACGTATTAATATATCTTAAAATTATTTTAAAAATTACATTTAGATATACTATATTATAATCTATGAGAGAGATCCAGCCAGCCAAATGATAAATATGTAATCAGTAAATGCATTCATTTGAAAATAATTTGTATTTTTCACTTTAAATACCTTGCTATTAAATAATTAAAAGGCAAATATATGTTTTTAATTTTTTTGTGGTGACCCAAGGTCCTGTTTTGATATGCACTTTTGTGAGACCTTCTGGTATAACTTTTTAACAAGGGGCCTCTAAGCTTTATATAGTTTAGGGCCTCATCAACTCTAAATCCAGCACTGATAGTAGGATATATATTTTAGCTTTATTAGTTAGAATTGAAAATATCAATCTGTTCCTCTTTGCCTAAATGTATGCTATTTTAACATGAGCATCATTAAAAAAAAAAAGCAAAACAGGGGACCCCCCCCTTTTTTTCTTTGCCCTAGTGCTGTAGAACAAAAGAAAAAAGAAAAAAAGATATTCTAAGGTTGGTTTGTTTTTTTTCCAACTTGACTGCCACAGTAGTGTCCCATTATGTCTAGCAATGTCCTGATTTGACATTTGGCTCATCCAATTCTAAGCAGTTATTTGTCAGCACATTTTATGGGATCAGGATGTTAAGTAAGATCTGTTGTCTGATATGGACATCAATCCAATTGATTAGAAATCCAAGCTCGCTTTAAAAATGCAGTAGCTATGTCTCAAGAGTTTTCATGCATAAGAGCCTGTGATTCTCTCTCTCTTTCTCTTCATCTCACTCTATTTCTCTCTTTTCCTCCTAGAGCATTTTCAGTCTTTACGGCTTTCGTTTTCTCCAAATCTGGATGAATACAATCCAGATATTCCTGAATGGAGACGGGACATTGGTCGAGTTATCAAGACAGTTCTAGTTGAGGTAAAAGAAATTGCCATATTTTATTCATATGCTTTGGTTATCTTCCACTAATCTCTTTGAAAAGAGCTCTTACAAGAATCTGAATCCAGTTTAAGACACAAGAACTATTCGCAGGAATACTCCTCCTGTTTATCAGATTAATATAAAAAATTCTCATTCATTTAATTTCAGAAAAAAAGTTTTTTGTTCTCCTTTTCTTTTATCTCACCATTTTTTTTTCAATGAAACTAGTCACAGATGCCTTGGTCTCATATCATTGTAAATGTGTTCTTTTGTAGCATGCTAAAAATGGGATTGTGTTTGTTTTGTTTACTAGCTGGCAAAGACCCTTTTAAATATATAGTTTGGTGTCTATCTTGTATTCCCATCTGTGTATGCTACTTAAGTCTAGCATTTTGTTCATATGGATCACTGCAGTCTCTGCTGTGCCTGTGTTATGATCATGTATTTCATTAATAACACAGTCACCTTGGTTCAACAATGGAAAATCTGAAATGCACATTCCTTCATCATACTTTCTCAAAGTTATGGTGCAGAAGAACACAGATCAAGGGACGCTGGGACCATGGTGCTAAATACGTTTGTGGAATTAATGTATAGTTCTATAATACTAGTTATCTATCGGGATTGATGAGAACAATTCAAGAATGTGATGGAATATAGATCTGAGTATTTCCAGTCTAAATAGTTTTCCAAGACCTGTACCAATTTTTTTGTCGACTAGAAACAAATTTTCTTGCCAGAATGCAAGTAATATTTCTGAACAAAATTTGAATATCACAGTTAAGGCAGAAAAAAATAGCTAAACATGGGCTATCATAGGCTCACCACAACTTTAAGCCTGAGCAGATCATGCTCTCATCATAAATGAAGCACAAAATTCACACAGTAAATCTATAATATTCGCACATAGAATATACATTAAAAATATGTTTCATTGTAGGGATAATATCCTCTTCTTAAAATGGACTCATCAATAGATGGGACCCACTTCAGTCTTTTCAACTCTAGGCAAATGAGCTCCAAGAGTTTGCAAACTGGGATATACATTGGGTGAACTTGGGTGGGGGTGGGAGGAAGTGACATTATTCATGGTATGAGTAATGCAAATTACATAATGTCATCATACCTTATACCGGATGCCTATATTTCCAGCTCTTTTATGGCTCCTCCCCACCCCCCCAGAAGTACATTCAAGAGATACAAGCCTTACTCGTAGCATATTTCATTCGTTCGTTCGTTCGTTCGTTCGTTCATTCGTTCATTCAATTTATATAGCTACGTACTTGATGTGTGATTCAGGGTGCTGTATGGAGTTAAAAACAACAAATAGTAACCACAAAAGAATAAAATATAATTAACCATATTTAACAAAGGCAGTTTAAACAACTAGAAACAAGCAAGATGGTCTCAAAAAACTTCAAATGCTTGGGGGAAAACTTGGTTTTTAGAGCCTTTCAGTAGACAAGCAGGGTCAGGACATCCAGATCTTGGTGGGAATGCTATTATGTGGGCAGGTATGTGACAGAGGTCTCCTGTATTTCATCAGATGACATTGTTTAAGTGATAGAACTTGGAGCATGCCAAGCCTATCAGATCTTATTGAATGGCAAAAATAATTGGAAACAGGCAGTCCCACATAACCAGTCCCTGGTCTTGTCTGTATGCATCCCAAATGCATATGCCTTCCTATATAGAATGTACTTTGGATATTCTGCTTCTAACTTACGTTATTGTAACTGTGTCTTGCCATTGTCTGTACTGTTTCTGTGAATTCAAGAAAAGCACCTGACTGGGTTAGTCTGATATATCACGTGTGGTAGAGCTCCTATTAGTTCCTTTGTCAACTTCTATGTCTACTGAAGATAGACCCTGAGCTGTGTGAGATCTAAATAGGATTGTTACATGGCTTTCCACCTGTTTATCAGGTTTCTAAAATTCCTTTCCTCCTAATTTATCCTGAGATTTTGAAGTTCAGCATTAATTGGTCCTTGTGTTAGGTTGTTTTTGGCCTAACAGTCTATTTGTTTTGATTTCCATTTTGATTTTGTAAATACCACAGTACATGATACATTCTTTATTTGTGTCGTTCATGTTCATTAATTATTTTTCTTTGCAGGTATTTTTTTTAACTGTATTTTTTAAGTCTCTGAAAAACCAGCAATCACATTAAGCCTATTTAGCACTGTCAAAAATTCTCTGCTGAGAGATACTTATGGGGGAAAGTAAAATGCTTATCTTAGAGTGCATATGGAGAATGGATTTTCTGAATGGAAGATGTGGATTTGAATGCAATTGTATTTGATGATCAGGTTGAGAGCAAAAGAAGCGAAAAAAAATCAGTTCTAGATTTAAAGGTGGTATGTGTTTTTCTTTATTAAGTATTTTTTTGAATATTGATGTTGGAATAAACAGAATGGTGGGATATAAATTAAATAAATAAAATGGTTTTGATTAATAAAGTCAGTAAATTTAGAAAAAAATAAATTAGAAGACAATCAGTTTTAGTTTATTTTAACTACAGAGACAAAGCTTTGGATGTTACTCTAACGTACTGTTACTTTTACTTTCCACACATTAGGCAACAAGTATTTCCAGTGAACATATTTTGGTAGCGATCCTGCCAGGTTTACCTACATCTGCTGAACTCTTTATTTTGCCCTATAAGGATACCACAGGAGAAAGTAAAGAAACAGCTGAAGATCTGCAACAGGTATTTGGTTCTTTTTATGTTGCATATTAATAATGTTGAACTATTAAGAAATTTACATTGAGCATTTCTAGAAAGTGATGATCACACACATCTCACATTAATATAGTTATTAATTCATAGCAATCTTTATTAGTACTTGCATTATTCATGACTATAGCCTTCCAATTTTCTCTAAATTGTGCCTGCAGTCACTGAATGAGTAGTTACACATTAACAAACGTAAAGGAGAAAAAGAAAAAATTGGCAACCAAGTTATTGCTATAGAAACCAAAGCATTTAGTTTAACAGTAAGTATAAATTTATTGGATTTATGTGGCTACCCAGCTCAAATAAAGCAACTCTGGCAGCTAACACAATAAAAACATTAATACAATAAAAAGCAATAAATAAAACATACCAGGAAACAAAGAAAAATGGCACCAGGAATAATCCAGTCAGCAACAAATTCATTCTGCTCATGGGCTTAACCAACTCCTGACCCATGTCTGAGATAAATATAGACACAGGTCTCCATTATTTCTGCCTTCCAGCCCATGAGCAAACTGTATGCAAAATATCTGTACAAGAATGGACTGAAAGGGAACAGCTAATCACTGAAAGACAGGCAGGATATTCAGAAGGGGTATCACCTATAGATAATTCAGCAGATAATTCAATTATAGTTCCTTCAACATTCAATTAAGAAATTATCTGGATTCCATGATTCACTGATAATTTTTAATATAGTTTTGCTAGAAAAGGTATGTTTATTTCTACTCTGGTAAGTCTGTAAGTCTGCAAAACCCTAATATTAAATTTATCATTTAATGTAAATAATATTTTCATTTGACTAATGAGTCAATTTATTACACACATGCTTAATCGGTTAGCCAGTTTTTCTTCCACTGACTTTGAACTCTAATAATGATAAACTAATAATTAATGTTGAAAATCTTTCTAAGGAAGATTACATTCTGTTGGTTGCTAGCTTTAATATTGTTTGCAGTATTTGGGTAATTGTCCTGCAATCATACATACATGCTAGGGCCTGACATCAGGAACTGGTAGTTCTTTTATGGGCTGATATTCTTTTATAGAGCAGATACTTGATTTAGGATGTCCTGAGGAAGTCCTGCTATGATTCAACTGATTCAAATGGTTTTTTATAAAATTTTGGGCCTTCATACCTTCACACACACACAAATCTTACATTCAAGCCAAATCCAGAGGAGTTCAGTCTGTTCCTTAAATCAGTCTAGTTCTTTATGCCTGGGGTTGGATTTTCTGCTCAATATTCAGAACAGTACATATTAAAAGTATTAGAACACCTCTAGTGATTTTACTCCTTCTGTATCCCATATGAGATTCTTACGGGACATTAACCATGAGAATAACTTTTTACCCTGAAAGGCATAGCTTTTAATCTTTTTTAAAAATAATAATAATAAAGAAAGGGTTATTTGTAGTGCTGAAAACAGCTAAGTCACTGGATATGAAATGGTGATAGTCCAATTTTTTGAACCAAAATAAGATTATCTGTATTTAGGCATTCTTAATTAATTTAGCTGCAAGTTTAAGTGTGCCAGCACTGGCACAAGCTCAAAGCTTTAACGTTTCTATGTCTATGATGGGCTTATGAAACTTGTACCTCATGAACCTGAACAAAGCCCAGGCATTTTTAGTTTTCCTACAAAAACATGTTCAGCATTGTTTTGTTGTTGATATGTATCTTACACTGAACAAGCTTGTTCTTGTTACCTGTACAAGGCTGATAGACAATATTTGGCTTGATTATGTGCCATCAAGTCAGTGTTGACTCCTAGTGACCACATAGACAGATTTTCTCCATGATGATCTGTACCTAACCTGGTCCTTCAGGTTTTCCCACGGTGCACTCATCATCACTGTATCTCACTGTAGCCTTGCTGCTGGTCATTCTCTTCTTCTCTTTCCTTCCATCTTTTCCAGATTCTCCAGAGAGCTAGGTGTATAATATCTCCAAAGTATCATAATTTGAGTCTGTCATTTGTGCCATGGGTGAGAAGTCTGGGTTGATTTGTTCAATGATCCATTTGTTTATTTTCTTGGCAGTCTGTGGTATTCTCAGGATTCTTCTCCAACACCAATGTTCAAAAGTGTCAGTATTCTTTCTGTCCTGCTTCTTCAAAGTCCAGTCCCTCATACCTTCACACACAAGCGAAATCCAGAGGAGTTCACACTGTTCCTTAAATCAGTCTAGTTCTTTATGCCTGGGGTTGAAGTTCCTACTCAGAACAATTCATATTAAAAGTATTAGAACAATTGTAGTGATTTTACTCCTTCTTTATCCCATATGAGATCCGTATGGGACATTAAACATGAGAATAACTTTTCACCTGAAAAGACGTGGTTTTTAACACATTTGGTTCCTACTGAATTTAAGAATTTGTGTTAATAATTTAATAAGCTTCCTATTGAAGCAGCTTCCAATTAATATAAAACCACAGTCCTGGACTTACAGGTGCTAACCTTAATTTGTTAACCATGGTTTGTTGTATGAGCCACAACATTGGCTCATCCATCTTGCTGAATTTTCTAAACCATGACTTACAATCAAATGTGTGTATTTACTCAATATATTAAATTAAAAAGAAGCCCCTATATGCCATAGTGGAAGGTATGAATCCAGACACTATGTTACTAAGCTTCAGAGATAATTGTTTTGATAAATCCAATAATTGTATAGATATAATCAGATTCTAAATTTCTTAATTGTGCAAAGGGACTTGAATGAGAGAGAAATCTGTTTTATGCTCTGTAGATATGTGATACCCTATAGCAAGAGTTAATTGTTACGAATTTGTAATTCTCACAGTTGAACTCCCAGAGTTCAGCATCACCACACCTCTAATTAAAGCGTGCCAGATTTATATGTGGACATAGTTGCAGGGGTTCTGTATGCCAAGTATTGAAGGTTAGAAGGCATACCAACTTTTAAAAAATGAGACCAAAATTGTGCTACAGTGGCTCCACTGATGAATGTGTACATAAAGAAGTGGGGAGGGGAGCATTTTAACACATTTAGTGTGTTATTATTCTGAATGACACACTAAATAAAACAGCCTGAAGTCATGCAAATAATGTCATTTCAAGAACAGGTTTTAGGAGACAAATAAATTTACTGCTCAATGCCACCATTTCATAGGGGGTGAGGACATATACTCTTAATCAGTGCCTCAGTGTGTCAAAGGAGGCTTGGAAACTTTAGTAAAAATGTAATTAGAGACTAATAACTAAGTGTGGCTGCATAAGGGGTGAGGTGATCAGATTATTTCAATCCATGCCAATGTCCCAGGCATTCATTTGTTTCTTATATGCTGTTCCATTACCATCCCAGTCAGTAGATTTTTAAAAATGCATAAAAATAACATTTTAATATTTTTCTCAATATATGCATTTTTAAAGTAGCTTACCCTAAGTTATGAGATCTTCATGCATGTTTATTTATCTAAGCATTTTATTCTCATTTTGCCATTTTTTAAAGTCAAGATCTATAAAGCAATGACAAATCCAAGAACCAAGTGACATGAGAACCAAGAGGATGAATTTATCTTACCAAGAAGAATTTGAAGAACAGAGGGATTACAATAAATTCTTATGATGGCAAAGTTACAAATAACTGTAGCAGAAAGTATGAAAGTCAACCCTTCTGAGGGAAAGTGGCTTTCAGTAAGACACTGGAGGGCAGCATTGCACCTCTCCCTGTTTCTCTGTGCCTGTGAACTCAGACTCCTGTACACCCACATATGACCTAGTTCATTCATTTTATATCCTAATTATACTGGATCGTATTATCATGACATTGACATTCATATTGAAACCAAAGGCTGAGTACATCAAATCCACTGTTGACATTTTATTTCAGAATCTCTTAAACAACTCACAGAACATGAAGTACAGTTTTAAAAATGGAGTTGTTTTTCACTAAACATATTTATTCATTTTTGAAATTTCTACATGTCCTTGAACATTTACTTCTGCTTATGTGAATGTTTATTCAGATGTAAGATACATTGCTTAAATGTGTCTGAGTCCCAAGCTCCATTGCATAAGATTGCAGTGTAAACAAAAGTCTTTCTCTAATAAAACATTCTTTTTACTATGTATCATATTCTTGATGTGTCCTTCTATCATTGTTATGACTGTATCTGTTGTGAACATCAAGCAGTATTTTTCAATTAATAGGTTCACAATGAATATGGTGATGGGCAATATCATGCACATGGACAGATCCAGAATTTTAGATATATTTCTTTATTTTTGAAGAGGAGAGTTACTTTTTAAAAATTGATTAAATCTATAAGGGGCTTGTGCTACAGTTTTTATATGCATCTTACTCAAATTGCAGGGAAACTGCTGCCATATTTTTTAGGAAATGATAGTTGGGTGGGGCGCTCAATGGATATGGTTCACCACATGCAGCTTGGGGTCTCAGGTTGCCTGTCCCTGTTTTAAACCTCCTCTGTTTCCTATTTTTGAAGTGCAGTTCTGTAAAGTACCTTTAAAACTCTACCTCTTTGTTTTGAATTCCTGTAGTCTTCAGTTCCAAGTTCATGATATAGCATATTATGAGATAGTTACATTGCATCCAGGTTCATGTATCAGTTGAAATAAACAAGTTGCTGAAGGATATAAGACCTGTTGATGAAAGATGAAATACATATAATGTAAAATAAATTTGTACAAGTATCATGATAGCAGTTCTGAATGGAAGTTGTTTGTTTTTCTACTAAAATTCAGCATGGTTTATACTTCAACATTCGTTTTTTAGGGGCATTGTCACAATGCACCGGCTTTAAAATTAGACCTTGACTGAAATTTTTTTGTGGGAGTGCCAGTGAAACAAATGGGATTGGGTGCTGCATCCGTACTTCATTTCATTTAAGTGAGGCTTAATATATCTGTGAGGCTATATTTGGGTGGGAGCAATATTACCTGGGTCAAAGCAACCATTTTCAACAAAAGCAAGGAATGAGTCAATGAAGGTAATAATTTCCTTTTTCAGTGGGTTTCTTATCAATAATAGATTAATTATTATAATATTTATAGTGGCAGCCCTAGTCAATATTTGTCTAATGGAAAGGCCAAATGGCATTCCAACCCCCACTAGGACCAGTCTTAAATATCTTGCTCCACCAAACTTCAATATGTTAATATTATTGTTTCCTCCTTCCCTCCCTTCTCTCATTAAAATATATTTATAGAATACATCTTTTTTTTTCAAAGCTATTTTCTATATACAAAACTAAGTTTTCAAAACCTGTTCTCCGCTGTTTCTTTAAATCTTACATACTACTTGACTCTTAGTGAATTACATGATGTATGTGTGTATGTATAAAGCATTTTAGGCTTCAGTATTCTTCAGTGCAAGTTACTGTAACAGCTTATATTCTTTAAGTAGGTAATTTCTACTTGTTCTTTACAATATAAATTTGAGACCATTGATCATAATTGCTATAAGGAAAACTACGTTTTTGTTATTCTCTTCAAAGTTGTTGATGTTATGGCTGCCATCCAAACCACCATTTGCTTTTTTATTTTGTACTGGGACTGTAAAAGCCCACCTTTTCTAAAAGTTCAGACCCTTTTGTACATGGCATTGATTTTATAGAATGTTATGTATTATACTTGTGAATTCCCTGTTATGTCTATAATTATTTGGTTACCTCATCTGTCACATGTTAACAGGAGAGTATTTATGACTCTGAAACTGATGACAGACTAAAACTAGCATAATTATATTCCGGTTTTAAGGAGAAATTGAGAATTCCCACCATAGAACAAAAGCATCATACATGGACAATTGTGCTCTATAGGCCAAGAATGCTTTAAATGGCATGAAAATCAACATGATTTCTATATGTGTATCTGTACCACAGTGGCTTCTAAAAGGTTGCCACAATAAATACATTTGCAAACCTGCAGTTACAGCCCAATTTTAGTCATTCTATCTCTTTTGGCATCAATGAAGACCTGTCATTTTTAGGAATTACCATTTACAGCCCGATTTAATGCTTCTTTGTTAGTTATCTAAGTTTGTTTTTATTTTTTCAATCATTAGCTATTTTACCTTGGTTTTGCTGTTTTATGCTGGTTATTTTATGAGTTGCCGCCTGCCATAAAATCCTTTGGTAGTGGGCTCACAATAACTGTTTTAAATAATTTTTTTTTTTTGCAAACAATAGTATCAAAAACTAAAAAACAAAAAAACCACCTGATAGGCTGAACTGCAAATGTTATGATAATGTTTCAGTTCCTCTGGATTTGTTAAAAATTCTCATTGATATTTCAAACTTGTAATATATCTCCAAAAATACAAATACATTTTATTTGTGCATAGCCAAGCCATTCTGTGATTCACTCAGTTATCCAGCATCAAAATGACACTGTGACAACAATAACCACAGCAAACAATGATGAGGACAAAATAACAACAAACATGGTGACATCATCATACAAATTATGCCTCTTTATGCTTGTGTCTTGACATCTAATATACTGTATGTATATACAATGTGGCATTAACCTAATAGTGTTATCATTTACATTTTGTCATTTGTTGTTCCCAGCCCCCTGATTCTCATCATGGTATGTGACTAGAACTTAATTTGTCTTCAGCTGTTGTGTTTATGTATCTTAAGAAAGTTTAAAGATATCACTCTCATAGATATTAACAATTTTTTTAATAGGGAGAGTTTAATTTGTTTATGTATTACATTATAACAAGGAGCAGAAGGCAGTGTGTATTGTTCTTTACCCATTTTATCTTAAAACTGTGAGGGAGTTACACAGAAAGGTGATAAATGACTTCATGTTACCAAATGTGCTTCATAATTCAGTGGGGATTTGAATGTGGACCTTCCTAGCCCTGTTTTTAACTCCTACAGCTTTTTCCTTATTTCATTCCTACTTCTTTCAGGACTCAGTTATAAAAAAATCTTTAGGCATCACTGAAGCAAGTAGAAGGTTCTTGTTTGAGTGAACAAACTGGATGTCTCCACAACTGATATAATCCTGATCTGTCTGATGCATTTGCCTTTTTAAAAGCCTGTGCTTTCAATACAAACCTGCATTTAACATCTCTAATTTGGCCTAAATTCCTATTTCACTTTTATTTCAAAAATCTGCAGTGCACCTACTTTAAAACAGCCTATGTTATATCTTCTGGTATTTCTCCATCTGCCATGAAAATGTTTAAATAATCTAGATAAACAGAATCTGTTAAAAGACTTGTTTTAAACAAGTATAGTTTGAATGAAAAAAAAATAGGGAGGTGGGAGCAGAAAAGGCATTTTCAAATATGATAGATACAATGTGGGTCATATGGAATGTCCATCTGGATCCATCTTCACTCATATACTGTATAAAGCATGTGCAAGAAATACACTCTTTTCAAACTACTTCAATTTTAGGCAATTAAAAAGATTTCTAATTAACAGTGAGCCCTGAATGGTATTTGCCAAGCAATCAGTTGTTTGTTGTTTAGTTGTTAAGTCGTGTCCGACTCTTCGTGACCCCATGAACCATATTGCGCCAGGCCTTCCTGTCCTTCACTGCCTCCCTGAGTTTGCTCAGTTTCATGCTCATTGCTTCAGTGATGCTATCTAACCATCTCATCCTCTGCCGTCCTCTTCTCCTTTTGCTTTCAATCTTTCCCAGCATCAGGGTCTTCTCCAAAGAGATCTCTCTTCACATTAGGTGACCAAAGTATCTGAGCTTGAGCTTCATTATCGATCCTTCCAATGAGCAATCAGGGTTGATTTCCTTTAAGATTGACTGGTTTGACCTCCTAGCATTCCAGGGGACTCTCAAGAGTCTTCTCCAGCACCACAGTTCAAAGGCATCAATTCTTCGGTGCTCAGCCTTTTTTATGGTCCAGCTCTCACAGCCATACATTACTACTGGAAAAACCATAGCTTTGACTATGCGGATCTTTGTCGGCAAGGTGACGTCTCTGCTTTTTAATATGCTATCTAGGATTGCCATAGCTTTCCTCCCAAGGAGCAAGCGTCTTTTAATTTCATGGCTGCAGTCTCCGTCTGCGGTGATCTTGGAGCCCAAATAAATGAAGTCTGTTACTGCTTCCATTTCTACCCCTTCTATTTGCCAGGAATTGATGGGTCCAGATGCCATGATCTTAGTTTTTTTAATGTTGAGTTTCAAGCCAGCTTTTGCACTCTCCTCTTTCACCCTCATCAAGAGGCTCTTTAGTTCTTCTTCACTTTCTGCCATTAGGGTGGTATCGTCCGGATATCTGAGGTTGTTGATGATTCTCCCTGCAATCTTAATTCCGGCTTGTGATTCTTCCAGCCTGGCATTTCTCATGATGTACTCTGCATATAGGTTAAATAAGCAGGGTGACAGTATACAGCCTTGTTGTACACCTTTCCCTATTTTGAACCCATCGGTTGTTCCACAACCGGTTCTAACTGTTGCTTCTTGGCCCGCATACAGATTTCTCAGGAGACAGGTAAGGTGGTCTGGTACTCCCATCTCTTTAAGAATTTGCCACAGTTTGTTGTGATCCACACAATCGAAGGCTTTTGCATAGTCAATGAAGCAGAAGTAGATATTTTTCTGGAACTCTTGTGCTTTCTCCATGATCCAGCGAATGTTGGCGATTTGATCTCTATTTCCTCTGCCTCTTCGAAACCCAGCTTGTACATCCGGTAGTTCTCGGTTCATGTATTGCTGAAGCCTAGCTTGTAGGATTTTGAGCATAACCTTGCTAGCATGTGAAATGAGTGCAATTGTGCGATAGTTTGAGCATTCTTTGGCATTGCCCTTCTTTGGAATTGGAACATAAACTGGCCTTTTCCAATCCCGTGGCCACTGTTGCGTTTTCCAAACTTGCTGGCATATTGAGTGCAGCACTTTAACACCATCGTCTTTTAGTATTTTAAATAACTCAGCTGGAATACTGTCATCTCCACTAGCTTTGTTGTTAGCAATGCTTCCTAAGGCCCACTTGACTTCACTCTCTAGGATGTCTGGCTCAGGGTCAGTGATCACACCAGCGTGGACATCAGGAACATTAAGATCTTTCTTGTATAGTTCTTCTGTGTACTCTTGCCACCTCTTCTTAATCTCTTCTGCTTCTGTTAGGTCCCTGCCTTTTTTGTCCTTTATCATGCCCATCTTTGCACTAAACGTTCCTTTCATATCTCCAATTTTCTTGTAGAGATCTCTAGTCTTCCCCATTCTATTGTTTTCCTCAATTTCTTTGCATTGTTCATTTAAGAAGGCCTTCTTATCTCTCCTTGCTATTCTCTGGAAATCTGCATTCAGTTGCTTATATCTTTCCCTTTCACCCTTGCTTTTCGCATTCCTTCTTTCCACAGCTATTTGTAAAGCCTCATCAGACAGCCATTTTGCTTTCTTGCATTTCTTTTTCTTTGGGATGGTTTTAGTTGCTGCCTCCTGTACAATGTTACGGACCTCCGTCCATAGTTCTTCAGGCACTCTGTCTACCAAATCTAATCCTCTAAATCTATTCATCACCTTCACTGTGTACTCACAAGGAATATGATCTAAGTCATACCTGAGTGGTCTAGTGGTTTTCCCTACATTCTTCAATTTAAGCCTAAATTTTGCAGTAAGAAGCTCATGATCTGAGCCACAGTCAGCTCCTGGTCTTGTTTTTGCTGTCTGTATAGAGCTTCTCCATCTTTGGCTGCAAAGTATATAATCAATCTGGTTTCGGTATTGACCATCTGGTGATGTCCATGTGTAGAGTCGTCTCTTGTGTTGTTGGAAAAGAGTGTTTGCTATGACTAGCTTGTTCTCTTGACAGAACTCTATTAGCCTCTGCCCTGCTTCATTTTGTACTCCAAGGCCAAACTTGCCTGTTATTCCGATTACTCCTTGACTTCCTACTTTAGCATTCCAATCCCCTATGATGAAAAGGGCATCTTTTTTGGGTGCTAGTTCTAGAAGGTGTTGTAGGTCTTCATAGAAGCGGTCAACTTCAGCTTCTTCAGCATCGGTGGTTGGGGCATAGACTTGGATGACTGTGATATTGAATGGTTTGCCTTGGATACGCACTGAGATCATTCTGTCGTTTTTGAGGTTGTACCCCATTACTGCCTTTCCCACTCTCTTATTGACTATGAGTGCAACTCCATTTCTTCTAAGGGTTTCTTGCCCACAGTAGTAGATATAATGGTCACCCGAATTAAATTCACCCATTCCCGTCCATTTCAGTTCGCTGATTCCCAAGATGTCGATGTTCAATCTTGTCATCTCATGTTTGACCACATCCAGCTTGCCTTGGTTCATAGATCTTACATTCCAGGTACCTATACAATATTGTTCTTTACAGCATCGGACCTTCTTTTCGCTTCCAGATACATCCACAGCTGAACGTCCTTTCGGCTTTGGCCCAGCCGCTTCACTCTTTCTGGAGCTACTTGGAATTGCCCTCCGCTCTTCCCCAGTAGCATATTGGACACCTTCCAACCTGAGGGGCTCATCTTCCGGCGTCATATCTTTTAGCCTTTTAACATTGTCCATGGGGTTTTCTTGGCAAGGATACTGGAGTGGGTTGCCATTTCCTTCTCCAGTGGACCACATTTTGTCCGAACTCTCTGTCATGACCTGTCCGTCTTGGGTGGCCCTGCACGGTATAGCTCATGGCTTCACTGAGTTACGCAAGCCCCTTCGCCACGACAAGGCAGTGATCCATGAAGGGGAAGCAATCAGTAGCCAGTATTAAATTCAGGAGCCAGATGTACTTTAAAAAATTAATAGATAATAGAAAACAACATTCTCACATATGAAGAATAGAAGACAGAGCATCTGTTCACATCAGAGCTGCATTTTAGAGTTAAACTAAATCAACAAAATAAAAAAAATATTGAAAATGGACTTACAATGGATGGAAATGTATTTGTATGATAATTCATCATTAACATTTGTAGATGAATAAGAATTGTTTAAAATAATCGTATGTGATTGCATCATATGGTAAGCCTTATGTAAAAATAATAGGTCTTGTACATAAGATGATTTCTCTGAAATCAGTATCCAGTTAAAAAAAAAGAAAGTCGACTTGCTGTTATATTGACCATTGAATGTGAAGTTTTTCAACAGGGGGTATTTCTGTTAAAAGACACCCTTTTGGTTGTTAAGCCTGCATCGAGTAGAGAGGAAAAACCCACCTTTGCAGATTTGTTCATTCTTTTGATATATGTATTCTTCAAATATAATTTCTTGGTATTTATTTTGGAAAATCTCTTTGTGAAGGAAGAATAAAACACCTTTGTGGAGAAGAAAAGTATGCAATTTTTATTGAGAATTTTGTGCAGCATATCAAGGGTGGCATTTCAAAAGTATGTGACACAAAGACTCAAAGAGGTCCTGATTGTAAGATAGTGCTATGGCAACCAAGCTGTTTATTCTGCCGTAGTCTATTTGTGGGTATAAGAGGAGTGCTTTTTGGGCCATATATGGCTCATAGACTGCAATTTCTAGTTCTTTAGTATAGAACTTCAGTTTATATTGTTGCTTCCTTCAATGTAATAACATCACCCACCAACTCAAAGATTAAATTATGGGGATAAAAAAACCATTCATAAACATTTGCTTGTTTGTTAAAAAATAATAATTTTACACGTGCACCAAGACTTCTTCATTCTTTATTCAGTGATCAGCACTCTTTAGGTTAGAGCATTGTTTTTGTCCTTTGGGTTGTACCCCAATGAATTTATAATTTTTTTTCTTATTCCAGATTTCAGAAATATTGGTCCAGAAATTAAACCAAAATGCCATCCAGTTTGACTTAAAGCCTGGGGTTAAAATCCTTGTCCATGCTGCTCATTTAACAGCAGGTTGGTATTGATTCTTTAACAACGTATCTAGCATTGCTGACACAATTAATTGACAATGATTTGATGATAGAATTGCAGATCCTATATTCAGAATATACAGAATATTTTCTACTTTTATTGACATGTATTTAAAATAGTTCTTTGTGATCAAATGCTAGACTGATATTGTAGTACAAGATACAGTGGTACCTCTACTTATGAACTTAATCCATTCTGTGACTCTGATCGCAAGTCGAGTTGGTCGCAAGTCAAAGTAAATTTTCCCATAAGGTTCAATGTAATTACCATTAACCCATTCCGGCATCCACGGACCATGCGTCAGGGGCAGAAAAATGGCCGCGGACCACTTAGAACGGGTGGAAAATGGCCACGGACCATGTGGAACGGGCGGAAAAATGGCCGTGGACCACGTGGAATAGGCGGAAAATGGCCGTGGACCACGTGGAACGGGCGGAAAATGGTCGCGGACCACGTGGAACTGGCGGAAAATGGCCGCGGATCCGGTTCTTAAGTCGAGGCGAGTTCGTAAGTAGAGGTAAATTTTTGGGGCCGGAGCTGATCGTATCTTGAAAATTTCGTAAGTAGGGGCGTTCGTAAGTAGAGGTACCACTGTATTTACTTAAGTTCTATTGCGTTTATTGAGATTTAATCCCAGTTAATGACCAGAGTATTGCAGTCTTAGAAAAGTGAAAATTCAAAAAAAGAAAAAAATGCTGGGAATAGAGGTAGTTCGCAAAGTTTAGTGGTGAGGGATACCTTTACAGCAGAGGAAGGGCTGTCTGCTATATCAGTTTTTTAAATTGACTTTTAATGGTTTTGAGAACTGCCAGCAGTTCTTTTCATTTCTTCATTTTTTATTTAAATCCAGAAACAAAGTCTTGAAAATGTAGCTGAAATTATACATGCATATGGCATTGGCTATATATGTACAGTGCTTCTGTATGTAAGGATAGAAAAGGACATTCATACATCAAGTTTTAATTCTAACAAGTTGAAAGTTTTTTCAATCATGTATATGATTTAATTCAGAAGTGCCAGAACAAATGTACTTACAGTGACAACTAGGTAAAAACAGAGACACTTTTTGTTCCAAAGACTGAATTAAAACATCCCATGAGTGCCTATCAACATTGCAGCAGTATATTCATTTTATTTATTACCTTTGGTTAATTTAATACATATGTTGTAATATCCAGAAACAGGTTGACCTGAATTATCACAGCTGAAGCAGGTGAAAAAGTACTTTTGTCACTTGATATTAGCATTCCTTGGGCTTAATCTGCATCAGGTAACAATCTGAGAACTGAAGCCACATGAATCACTATGTTTCTGTCACAGCCAGTTTGAATAAAGCATTATTGACTTCCACTTTGAAAAGTTTGTCAGTTTATGTATCAGATCTTAGGGTTATAGAAGCATGGTCCTTTGTCTAATGGGCAAAGGACAGGCAATTGTACAGACTGTTCAATAAAAGTACAACCTTGGGTGGAAAAGTTCAAGGACATCAGTGACAATTTGTTAAAAAAATAAAGGAGCTGTCATTCTACACTTTCATTCTGTACCTAAGACTGAATGTATCATTAAAATACTTGGCATCTAATTTTTTATACTTCTCTAACTTTTTATAGCCCCACTCATAGATGTCACGCCTAGCCACAGTGGTTCAGCCATGCTAATGCTGCTGTCTGTAGTATTTGTGGGACTGGCAGTATTTGTAATCTACAAATTCAAAAGGTATGAGTCTTTCCTTATTTCTCCTTCCATCCTTCTGTCAGGTGTGAAAGCATAATTCAAAGAGAGCCTTAGCAGACACATAGCAATGATGGTTTCTGTTAATGTTTTAGGAAGATTCCGGGCATTAATGTTTATGCACAGATGCAGAATGAGAAAGATCAAGAGATGGTCAGTCCAGGCAGTCAAAGTGAAAGCATCCCTAATGTCCCTCAGAGGGAGCTGATGACCCCACAGCAACTAGTAGATGAGAAGTTGGATACCAGCCCATAGGTAAATAAACTACGGCAGCCAACAGCTGGTCAAAGTTTGCATTCTGATTGGCTAAATCTATTCTGACTTTTCCAACCTCCTCTGCTAAAACACTCAATATTCCCACTGCTCCATTAACACATCTAAATTGCTCTAAACTAACACAAAGATCTTTCTTCTGCCTCTTCTAATTAATGAGTAAGAAAATATGAGGTGAAGTTTTACTTTCACTATAAGAAATCTCTCAATAGTTGCTTAGGAGTGTGAAAATTTGTTCTTATGCCATTATAAATACTTTATATTTAAGGAATTGTTTCCTAGTTTTTTGGTTCCTATCTCCTGCCATAAAATCGTCTGTGTATCCATGAGCTTGAACTATTCACTAGACAAAGTACAAAATTCTCCTTTATTGGTCCACAACAGATTACTAGCTGCCATTATTACAATACTAGCTGTATTTATTTTGCTATTTTATTATTTTATTTATATCACACCGCTTAGGCAATATCTCATAAGAGTTAAACTGAACACAAATGGAAACCATTACAATTAATTCAGCAGCAATGGGTAATAAATAAGTTTCAATAAAAAGCTGTGCTTTCCAAGAACAGTCACTGCAGTATCCTATGTTTCTCACACCTGGCAATTTTAAGATGTGTGGACTTCAACTCCCAGAATTCCCCAGCCAGCACAAGTGATTCCTGAAGATGGATATCTCCTGATAATTTTGTTGAGTTGTGGGATCATGCAAAGAAAGGATACCCTGGAGTAACCTAGGCCTTAGTAATTTAGGGTGTTAGTGATAATCACTACTTTATATTTCCCTCAGAAATGTATGTGCAGCCGTGGTAGCTGTTGAAA